>NC_139723.1:37957747-38100247 GCF_964211835.1 Anser anser
GGAAGGGATCATTTTGCTATGTTTTGTTTTGAAATCTAGTTGTGTTTTCTTTTAATTTTCCTATTTGTTAAAGACTCTTTGATCTCATAGCTGTACTGGCAGAATTTATAAAAGCTGGAGACTCCAGGTCATTGGCAGACTCACACCTTTCCATCTCCCCATAGAAATGTAGCATTTCAGACAAATTTTTAGCAGGTATGGTTTGCTCCATGAAGCTGACAACCTCTATTTCTCCAACCAGTAATCAACTAGCATGAAATGCCTTGAATCACAGATTTTTATTCATGGTGAAGCAGGTGATTTAAAAAACTATTATGTTGAAAATGCCATGTCTTTGGTAATAGTGGTCTCTGTGAAATAAGCTACCTGCCAACTATTAAGTTTTATTTTATTTTTGAGTTTCTAGATTTTTAGTTGTAGGGTTGTCTGAGCATTTCCATTTGAAATATACAAGGAGATAAATATTTTCATCATCACTTACCTAACAAGCAGCCATGGTTGCCCACACTGTTGAAAAACATATTTGACCTAAACAGACACCAAGTATGGAAAATGTTGATCCCAAAGACTTTTATTAGGGAAAATCAGGAGAAACTGGAAAAGAACAACTAGAATAGAAGTATCACTTCGCCACTGGTTGCTGTGATCTGCTTAGAGCCGTATAATGACATGCATAAGAGAACAATAAATAGATATTTTTTGTTTGTTCACAGAACTATGCTCCAGCAAGCTATTGTACTTCATGTCAATGCATTTCAAAGTATAACAACTCTTACTGTCACAGTAAGACGTTATAAAAGATGAACAAGATCTCTGTGATTATAGTTTTAATTGCTCTGCAGATGTGGAGTTTCCACCTGCAGTATATAGAGATTGGAACAGCATAACCCTCCCAGATCCAGGGACATGGATCATGATCAACTTAAAATGAGGAAAACTTCATATGACGAGATGTTTCTTTTCTTTTCAGATTATGTTTAATGTTGCATAAAGTCATGTTCTGTGGTTCAAAGTGTGTTTAAGACTATGAGTTCTGACAAGTGTATTTTCTTATGTCAAAGTGCTGTTGTGTGCATTGTCTTTGCTCAAATTTCTTGTGCTATGTGCAATTCTTGAAGAATGGTAACAGACAGTTCTTGACATTGTACTTGTCCAAAATATTAAAATGAGGTGAAAAAGATGATTTAAAAGTGCATAAACTGTTTGAAAACAGCAGTCACAGAACCCCAGCATGATTAACGCTGGAAGAAACCTCTTGAAATCATCTAGTCCAATTCCCCTACTTGAAGAAGAAGGGTCAGTTAAAACAGGATGTGCAGGGCTGTGTCCACTCAGATTTTGAATATCTCCACAGATGGAGGCTCCATAACCTCTCTGGGCAACCTGTGCTAGTGTTTAATCACCTTCACAGTAAAGAAGTGTTTTCTCATGTTTAAACAGCTTTTTCTGTATTTCAGTTTGTGCTCAATGCCTCTTTTCCTGTCATTGTGTACTCCTGAGAAGATTCTGGCTCCCTCATTTTCATTCCTTCCCACCAGATATTTATACACACATATGAGATACTCCTGAGCTTTCTCTTCTTCAGGTTGAGCAGTGTCAGCTCTTTCAGCCTCTCCTCATATGGAAGATGCTCCAATCCCTTAATCATATTCATAGACCTTTATTGGACTCTTGGCAGTTTTGTAATCCATGCCTTATAAGCTGATCTATGAGGATGTTACGGGAGACACTCTCAAAAGCCTTACTATAGTGCAGATAAGGAACATCCACTACTCTCCTGTCATCCACCAAGCCAGTCATCTCACTGTAGAAGGCTGTCAGATTGGTCAGGGCTGATTTTCCCCTTGTGAATCCATGCTGACTATTCATAGGCACCTGTTTATCCTTCATTCACTTTTAAACAGCGTTCAGAGGTTTTTCCCCCACCACCTTCCCAGGGATTGATGTGAGGGTAACTGGACTGTAGTTCCCTGCACCCTCCTTCTTGCCTTTTTTTGAAGACAAAAGGGACCTTTGCTTTTTTTTTTTTTTTTTCAGTGCTCAAAAACAACTGCTCCCTCCCTCTCCCAGATTGCCATCACCTTTCAAATTCCTTCAAGAGAGAGTGGTGTCCTAAGGACAGTTCCCAAAGCACGGGTACACCCCATTGAGTCTCATGGTCTTATGCATGTCTAATTTGTTTATATGTTCTCTAACCTGTTCCTCCTCTATCAAGAGAAAGTCTTCCTGGTGGTAGACTTTTCCCTGGGATTCCTGAAGGTAAAATTTGTGCGTGAATTTGTAGTCACAGAAGCGTTGAATACCTCAGCCTTTTCCATGTCCTCTGTCACCAGGTCCTGTGCCCCATTCAGCAGTGGATCCACATTTTCCCTCATCTTCCTTATGTTCTAATAACCCTGTAGAAACACCCTGCTGTTGCCCTTCATTTGCCATGGTCAACTCCAGGTGGCTCCAGGTGGCAACCCCATCCCTGCACTCTTGAATACTGTCTCTCTCTATTTCTTCTAAATCATCTGTTCCTGCTTCCGTTTCCTTTATGCTTCCTTGCCATGTCTGAGTTTAGTCAGGAGCTCTATATTCATCCATGCAGGCCTCTTGCCACCTTTGTTTGCTTTCTCACGCATGAAGTTCTTTAGCTCAGATGAAATGTTCCTTAAAAAAACAACCAGTTCTGAATCCTCTGTTCTCATTAACCATCTTCTATGTGATTGTTGCAAGCAGATTCCTAATTAGGCCACAGACTGCTCTCCTGAAATCCAAGGCTGTGCTCCTACTATTTGCCTTGTTCCATTCTCTCTGTTTCCTGAACTCCTGACTCTCTTGGTCGCTACAGTCTATGCTATCCCTACATCCCTGACCAAGCACTGCAAAGAAGCAAATGGTCATGCTCATTTCTCAAGTAAAAGATGAGAGCTTTCCCTGAAATGCTCCACAATTACTGTGAAATATATATGTGAAACAAATTAAAAACTGGTTTGTTTTTCATTTAGTCTATAGGATCACTCAGATTTTACCTCCTGGTATGTATTCAAATAGTGCTTTTAAAATCATGGCAGTTATTTCATGGAAATTCATTAAACTTTCTCTTTGTATAAGTAGAATATATTCAATAAATCATTAGAGAGGTAACTGCACCTGCTTGATAGTCTTCAGGGGAAACAACTTTGGTAATTATGTCTATTTATATCCATAACACGTCATAGTGGTTCAACCTTGCATGCAGCTAAACATCACAGAACCATTCGCTCACTCCCCATACCATTGGGATGGGGAAGAAAACTGGGGGCAGAGGAGTGGAATTGAAAATTGTGTGTTGAGAGACAGGCAGTTTATTAAGAAAGGGGGGGGGGGGGAATGTGGAGCATAAAAGAATACACAAAACAAGTGATGCACAATAGAACTGCTTACCAATAGCCAACTTATGCCAGCCAGTCTTCAAACAGTGGTAGCCTCCCCAGCCAACTCCCCTCAGTTGTATTGTTGTGGACAACACCACGTGATATGGAATATTCCTTTGGCTAATGAGGGATGGCTGTCCTGGTTGTGTCCCCTCCCAGCTCCTTGTGCACACCCAGTATCCTTGCTGGCAGGGTTCTATGAGAAGCTGAAAAGTCCTTGGCTCAGTGTAAGCACTGATCTGCAACACGTAAAACACCAGTGTGTTATCAGCATTACTTTCATCCTAAATCTAAAACACAGCACCATATTTGCTACTAGGAAGAAGATTAACTTTATGCTAGCCAAAACCAGGACACACGCACACATATATACGTACACCTAAAAGTTTATATCTTTGTCTTGGCTTCTAATGAAGCTGTTTGCATAACTATTGAACTTACATTTGAGAAATGAGTGATCAGGAATAAAAACACTCAAGCAGATTATGACTAAAGTTCTTATTTTACAGGCTACCTATTAGTAACAAAGGGAAAAATTCATTAAGATGGTGATGAAAAATTCATTAAGGTGGGAGTAGTGTCTTGTTATAAACTCATTTACACAAAACTTCATGAGGACTACTGTTGAATTTAACTTGTGTCTCTGATTTTTCACAAGTAATGTCCTTCCTTATTACAGAAATGGAAAGTACATCATGACTGAAGAATAAAAAAGACCATAAAGAGCATAGACAATGAATAAATGAGAGAAAGAATGATTTTTCCAAAGACCTCTGAAGAGTTTCCCTCAGATTCTTGAAAATCTTCCATAGAATCATAGAATCATTTGGGTTGGAAAAGACCTTCAAGACCAAGTCCAGCCATCCACTTAACTACCACTAAACCATGTCCCTAAGTGCCTCATCCATACATTTCTTGAATAACTCTAGCGATGGACCCTCCGCCACTTCCCATGGGCTGCCCAGCCCATGCTGATGTCTAACCACCTTTTCTGCAAGGAAATTCTTCCTGTTATCCAGTCTAAACCTCCCTGGAACAACTTGAGGCCATTTCCTTGCATCATATCACCAAGATCTTCATATATAAGATCCAGGAGCTATAGCAAATGTTAGATAAATACACAATAAAGACTTGGCAACAAACAGTTATAAAAGCTATTTACCTTCCTGGAGTGATAGAAACACCAGGAATTTTTTCATCTGGAATTTACTATAAATAATGTTTTAAAGAAAATGAGGAATATGAGAGAATATTGTATGACTCTAAAGGCACGATGTGTCATTTTAATAAAAATCTGAAGTCAGAAACAAAATCACTAGTGTATCAGGGCATTTAGGAATAGAATGGACAGGGTACAGTAAAACAGCTCATATGTTCTTAGTCACATTATGTCCTAAACTCCTCACATACAGGCATGGGAAATTCAGTATTGTCTTCTCAGGCAGTGGAAGGACAGGTACCACATATTCAGCCCACTTTTTTCCCCTGTTTCAAGATACAAAGTCTGTATTACCCTGTTCCTACAGGGTAAGCCACTCTTGTTGTCATCATTCTACAGAAAAAAAAAATGATAAGGGGACTTTATGGTAATTACTCAATTTCATTAATGTTACACCGTACCAATTAGGCTGAATTTAATAATAGTGCAAAGGACTAGAAGTATACCTGTGGAAAACGATTATCATCTCCAGGAAAAAAAAAAAAAAGGGGGGGGGGGGAGATATTAGAAAATAGAGCAAAACATAAACCAGTACATCAGCCATATATAATGAGGAACATATGAAGAAAATGTCTATAGTCACTTTATTAGTTCTCGTGACAACAATAAGATGAGATTTCAAGTACTTTTTATTAAGGAAAGTTTTTTATTCATTCTATAGCTTCCAAGTGTAAAGTTTATAAATTTCTTCCCTAAAATGTTGCATTTGTTTCTGAAATGGCTTTGATGTTGAACAGTCTGCTTTTTTCTGTATTATATTAGAGTACGCTGTTTAAGGTAATTGCATCTTTTGATGTACTCTGATTTTGAATAATTTTATTAGCCATGGTGAAAGCCATAGAATTAAACCAGAGAGAGAGAGAGAGGGGGAGAGAGAAAGAGAGAATGAAAAAAAAAAAAAAAAAGAAAGAAAAAACCCTTTGTGTGTATTTCTGACTGCTGAAGTTGCCTACAGAAGTTATTGTTGAGTATAATACCATGCCTGCAAAGTTCTGCAATACAAGTTTGTCTTAAAATCATGTGGACAAACCAAACCAAACCATGAATATTCTGTATGTGTGCATTAGAGTGCTTAATACAACACAAAACCTCAGTGATTGTTTTGCAAAGACACTAGGGAAACAGCTTGTCAAATGCAGCAAACCTTGCAGAGAGAATGATTTTTCAGGTTTTCAAACTCTAGCTCTGGATGCATAACAAAACCAGAAAGATCAGTGACTATTTAGTAAGTTAGAGCAAGAGTGTACTGAAAATAAGCAAAGAAATTGCAGTTTCCGAAGTCTTTGGTGTCCTTGCTGGCATTTTGATATTTCATTCTGATTTTGCACAAAACAAAAAAACAATCACTGCTACCAACCCCCTTACCGTTATTTTTTTTTTAATGTATTTTTACAGAAATGTGTGCAAGACACCAGATATGTTTTTCTTTGTTGTTCTTTTTACCTGAAAGTCATGCACTGCATATGTGTACTTCTCAGAGCAAAATTATGTCCCCAGGAGACTGCTACTCTTCTCTGCAAAGGAAAATCCCACTTAGTTGGGATATATATTATTCTTATACACCATTTATATTTTGGGGGCATTTGCAGTGGAATATCCCACAGCACACATCCTGAGCATTTTGAAGGTAATGCCTAGTGAAAATAAAAGATGTGCTGAGGATAGATGCAGTGCATGCTTTTTGAGTCTCTAAGCCATTACAGATCCTGGTTTAGAAACTGAGTTTATATCTTACATTGTGCCCCGTGATGAGCTGCATCCTACATATATATAACAGCTTTGTGCGCATTTGGCAATAAACCTCTGGAACAAGTGACTCTGGCCCCATGCGGCTTTGCAGCAGGATGCTAATCCACCCAGGCAGACAGCACACTCAGTTTCAAGAATCTCAGCATCTAGAGTAAGCAGCGTGATTTCACACTGTTAGAAAAGAGATTGGTTTCTGCACATGAAATCAGGTCATTTTCTATACCTGCAGTTACACTTGGCTGTATTTGGAGCAATAGCCTGATAACAGAGATACTCAAATGTATCAATCTGAAAATAAAGCAAACCTCCCCAAAGCACTGTGGTTAGTGTTACACATGAATAAACAAAATTTGACTAGGAAAATAAAAATGTTGGAAGATGCTATCTCTACCGCTGAAAGCATCTTTAGCCATATGAAAGGAACACATACTGCAGATCTAGATTTAACATTGATTTAAAAGAAAAAAAAATACACCTAGTAGTTATGCATAGTTTCATAAACATTTAAGTGTTCGAGTGCAGTAGCAGTTTCTTTCTATAATTTTGCCTAATAAATTAATATAAAAGATATACAAATGCAGTGTGCAGCCCTTAGCTCATTTTCTAGTGAAAACCTTGGAACTTCGAAGTGTCATAAATGTTACACCTGGGGAAAGCACTTATTGTTTTGAATCCCTTCCAGTATTGCCAACTTGGGGCAATTTATTGTGAATTTCACAGTGTTTTATTACGAATTTCATAGTGGTTGATTTTTTTTTTTCTTTCAACCACCATTCATGGATTCATGCATAAGACAGGCTTGACAATGAATTCATAAGAAATTATGCTTGTAGCCAATGAAAGGAACCGCAAATACGCATGAAATGTGTTTTACAGTACTGCCTTCTAATGTTGGATCAGGTCTTTTCCTTTTTCAAGAATCTGTTCAGTTATCAATGAAATCTTTGTGAAACTATTCCAACTCCCATAGAAATGAGAAAAGGGAATGTGGTTTTCTTCTCATATTCATTACTGTGGTATGTTGTACCACACTTTTTCTTCTACTTGGTCTTAAGATGTATGTTCAATGTCACATAAGAAACAGCCTGTACTGTAATATTCAGCTCATGTTTGGTAAATATAGGGAGTAGTTTACACAGTCACCTGTTGATTACAAATAGCATCTAATCATCAAGATACATTTCATTGGTGTTTCATGATGTGAAACAGTTACTCCTAGTTTTCACAGAAAACTCAGCAGAAGATGGAACATGAAGTTTTAACAGTCCTGGAGCAGGCACAGGAAAGGCTTAAAATCTGTACTCTGTAGAAGCAGTCTTCCTTATCTAACAAGTATACTTTGTAACTTTGCCCTACCCTTCTTATTCTCGTTTTTGCCTCATGACACTTTTGGAATTATGGCTTCAATACTACAAGATAAGAAAGCAAACTCTCTACTCCCTCAGTGGAGCTGCTCAAAACCTGAGACCAAGTGAATATTTTGTGCTATTTAAGGAAGGAAATTTATCAATTTGATTTCTATATGAAGTGAAAAATAGATGCAGTCTATTACAGTACTACAGACTTCACCAGTTAGGTGTCTAATCTAAAGTAATATAATATTGATTTTCTTCTTACTACTGGATTGAAATTCTCCTTATTTGTACATGTATATAGTAAACCAGAGTCTAAAAGGTAATTTACTAGAAGCTTTTTATCATCCCAATCATATACCTTGAAGCTGCTAGGGTAAATTGTTGTACATATGTAGAGATTTAGACTGTTTGGAAGCCCATTAGAAATAATTTACAAATTATTTCTCTGAGATCTACTTAATATCCAAAGAGCAAAGTGTCCAGGCTTGTTCATATTAACACATTATAGCTTGCCAGCTACAGGAACTTTGATACAGGTCAGAATGGTTTTATAATCTCAAAAGGAACAGCACGTTGACTTCAGTCTAACAGTTTAAGAGCAACAAAATATCCTGACAGTTTAAGACACCTTGGATTTCAAAGAGAATTGCGTTATTTCTAACCATCCTGTATATTTTCCAATTTCAACATGGCACAGCAAACAGTTCATTTTACAATGGAAGCACAAGCCGATATATACAGTAAACTGTGACAAAGACCAAAGAAAAGACCTTTTGTCTCAAGCATCTGACCAGTCCAAGGAAGGGAAATGACACAATTTCTTTTGATTAAAATCAGAGGGCTTCATTTGTGGTGAAGAAATTATTAAATGGAATAACCAATGATAATGCTTCAGATACCCTTGTTTGTACACCTGTACATTTGTTGTTCTTTGAAAGAGATGTGGTTTGAAAGAATGTGGTTAGCTCAGCAAAGCTTTAGAAATTAATTTAGAGAAAGAACATATTATAATTGATATATATATTTTTTTTCCTTCCGAGCCTGGACAAGATCCAGCTGCTGTGTTGCATTGATCTGGGGGGAGAACAATGAACAAGTTTCCTTTCCTCTTTCACATAGTGTCCAAACCCGAAATATTATATGCACTTATTTTGCACTTGTGACTGCTGGTGGACAAGGTGGGCAAATCACCCTGTACCATCAAGGGTCTGAGACCAGTAATCTCAGTTACGGACTCTGCTACTCCTTTTTACTGCATGGTGAGTGAGCAACAAAATGGAGAGCTTGTTTTGGAGCAGCAATGGGGACTGATCACATAGGGATTATACTCTTCTGTCCATCAGCTTGGGCCTCTCCCTTCAGGTCTCCCATTGGTGTTATGTTCTGGTGTTTTAGGGTTATATGTAGGTATAATATTAAGTTAATAATTCAGAATTCAGTAAAAGACATCATTAGGACAAAAAAAAAGTTCAGATTTGAAGTATTAGAATTTGTATGTGAAAGACTGTATGAGAATTCAAAATGGCAAGAGTGCTAGGAAGGATTTCTTTCTTGCATCCCTTGTAATTAAATAAGTTCTGTGAGGAAAAAGTCTATCTAGTTAGGTTAGCACTCACTGAAGGCAGCCACTTAGAATTCAACTCCAATCATCTTAATTTAATGTTGAAGCAAATACTTAAATGACTATCTGAAGATGAATCTTGCTATAATGCATGTGTGTGCTCGTGTTTGATGCTGTGCCACAAACTGTGTTCCTGAGAGCTAGATTCCAATTCAATACTCTGAAGGGCACACCTCCAAGGACAGCTGTCCATCAGTTCACGAAAGATATATTCAGGCAAGAGACGCAGAGCAACTCTGTTTAGAGAGATGCTAAAAGAGAAATAAGATTTCATTATTACAGAAAAAAAAAATACAAATGGTTTATGTGTTACAGTTTATGAGATGTGATACAGGTATTTGGCACACAGGGCATCTACCATTCCTCTTCATTTGGCCTTGATTGTTTCTGTAGTTCCCAAGCAGCAAACAAAGTTCTCATGCAATAAGGTAGCATTTGATATGACTGTCACAGATGTAAAGCATTGAGTAATCCACATTTTTGTATACTGCTACAAGCTTGTGGTAGCAGCAAGCAGGGAAGATGTCCCTCAAGTTAAGATGTTGAAATAGAGTTATGATGCTCCTGTGACAAATATGGAAAAATACTTTCATGGATGAAACCATGTCACTAGGCTGCAGTTCTCAGAACAGAAGAGTTTCCCAGTGATGATATTTGTTAAACAATCTTCACTCTGGCATTTCCTGGCTTTCACACACAGCGTCTTTCCTGTCATTTCCTGGCTTTCACACACAGCATCACACACAGTGAGTCTTTGACCTAATAAAACTAATTCAAAATAAATTTTGTGTTTTGTGCAGCAATAGTGTTGCACTGAGCCCTAAAACTTAAAACAAAGTCCGTCCAAAATTTCCAGAGTGACCTAGTGTATTTATAGAGCAGACTGAGGAAATTGTTAGATATGAGGAATGTATCAGGACTCTTGAAAGTGAATGTAGAAATTCCAGGAAAAAAAATCAAGCCATTTTAAGGGAAAACACCGTATAAATTTAGAAATAAAGATGAACTTGATTGCTGTATGGAGATTACAATTCTTTAATATTATAAGTAAGAAAGTAAACAAGACAAATCCTAGGTCATCAGTCTTCTATTTACTTTTAGGAGATTGCATACATGTCTGTATGCATATGAAGCTCAGTAGGACACATTCACAGTGAGGCAAAATAACACCAAATGAAGATGTGTAATTGGCAGAGATGCCTTTGTCATGAATTTTAGTTTGGTGTCTGTTGTTTGGGTTTTGTCTTTCCATACATTTTGCTCTTAAACCTTTGCTAACTTTTCATATGGAATTATGTTTAAACCAAGAAGGATATGGAGATCTTTATTGTCCTGCCAGATGTTATGAATGTGTATGTATTAAAAAAGGGGGAAGGGGAAGGGGAAGGGGAAGGGGAAAGAGGGAGGGGAAGGGGAAGAGAAGGGGAAGAGAAGGGGAAGAGAAGGGGAAGGGAAGGGAAGGGAAGGGAAGGGAAGGGAAGGGAAGGGAAGGGAAGGGAAGGGAAGGGAAGGGAAGGGAAGGGAAGGGAAGGGAAGGGAAGGGAAGGGAAGGGAAGGGAAGGGAAGGGAAGGGAAGGGAAGGGAAGGGAAGGGAAGGGAAGGGAAGGGAAGGGAAGGGAAGGGAAGGGAAGGGAAGGGAAGGGAAGGGAAGGGAAGGGAAGGGAAGGGAAGGGAAGGGAAGGGAAGGGAAGGGAAGGGAAGGGAAGGGAAGGGAAGGGAAGGGAAGGGAAGGGAAGGGAAGGGAAGGAAGGCTTCTTCAATATCCAGTATCAACTCAACAAAGATTTGGTTAATCTCATTGTATTTATTGGATATGCAAAATAAGAGAACAGATAGTTTAGTGCTTGCATTTGTTGATATAAAAGGCATTTTAGTGATATCCTTGAGCTATCCTAAAGTATAAGACATTAGGCTTGGTTAATTTTAAGATGGTTAAGTATATGTAAATATTAGTTTTTACCATTTAATCTGTTTTATATGGGGTTGCTGGGTAACATATTATTAACAGAAATTATCCTTTGGCTGTTTATATGGAAAATGAATACAATTTGAGGGAAAGTAAACCTTAGAGAAAAAAGAATTAAGATTTGGGTCATTTATGCTAAGCATCATGAAAGAAAGATGTATGGATTTAACATTTCCCTATGAAACTGGAAAAGAAAGAGATGTTTTCCTTAACACAAAGTAAAACAAAATATACTGTAGATCAGAAACCTGACCCATCTTTACTGTCATCAAAATTTCTATCAGAATTCAGCAGAACAGAGTAGAATGAGAAATTTGTCTTCCTTGTCAGTTTGTTTTCTCAAGTAGACATTTATTAAGCATGAAATACTACTCCAGGCCATATTTCAAGTCAATATGTAACCAGGCACTGGAACACCATTCAAGTTCTGAAACTTTTAGCATCAAGTGTTTGACTTAATAATTTAATATCAAGCATAAACTGTGTTCAACAACACCATTTAGCCTAATAACAAATCAGCATTAACCGCCAGCTACACCATGCATTCTGTGACACCTTAATTAAAGACCTGCATCCATCTGCAGAAACTTCCAGATTGCATGTTCATTGCCCTCTGTGCTACTGAGGTGAGCACATCCCAAGATGCATTGGCCTTTTCAAGGCCAAGACTCAGATTTTCTAATCTTGTCCAATCTTTCAAGTGAAATGCCTTATTTCTGCAAGAGGAATTAAATGCATTTCTGCCTTTAAAAAGCTGGTTTATAAATGCATCTGCTTTTGTCTTAGTGTATATATGTGAAAAATATGAGGACAGTTGCTTTGATTCTCTTCCCATTATAGCTTTCTTGGCATAATTCTTAGTTAAAAAAAAATAGGTCTTTTTAAACAATCAGGTCACTAATCTATGTTTCTGATTTTAAACACCACCTTTGAATTTAAGAAACATTTCCTAAAATTTTTAAATATATGGTTTAGTTTTTTTTTTATTATTATTATTAATTGATTGATTGATTGATTGATTTCTTAAACATTCATTAAGGTGATCAACAGTTCTCCATATATAAAATCATTATGTGTATATTGTAACTAGGGACAAGCATTCTTAAAACATTCTTAATTACTGCAATCTCATTATATTTGCAAAAGCATAGAGAGCATTTTGCTTAATTAGAATTCCCATTATTGTTAAATGTTTTATTATGTAATTGTAGAACAGCACTGCTTTCAAAATTAGGATCTAACTGGGACTCAGGAGCCCTAACAAGACAACTTTTCTGGCTTACCTCTCTTGTAATTCAAAAATGTTTGTGTGGAGTTGGTTAACTTAAAATCCAGAAAACTGATCCAGCTGAATATTTGTTTATTTATTTGTCTATTTATTTATTTATTTATTTATTTATTTATTTATTTATTTATCTGTTTTAAGGCTTGATATTCTGTGAATTAATCTGGTTGACTGTGTTCTTGCAAGAGCTGTTGGTGACCCACTTCAGCATGGTCAAAAGAGCACGGGCCAGAAAGCAGTGACCCTTCTTTGACCCTTCCTGAGTCTTTCCAAGGGCGTAAGACCACTCACAATACACCAGATTGAAGTTTTGATGATTTGGAAATAGTGATGGAAATGTTTGGGACCTTGCTTCCAGGAGCTCTTGCTCTGGGGATGACCAGCCAGCATGTTGCTAGTTTGAGGGGGACACTGCACGCCTGAAAGCAGTGCAAGTGCGGGGTGTGGAAAAAGCAAAAACTGCTTTGTGTGCTTCTGGACACAGGTTAAAGATAAGGATGTAGTGAAGGTAAACACATATAGTAGCAAATATAACTTATCCTGACTTTCCCTGGTTCAGTGAGAGTGCCTTCCTGCTCCTTTGGTCTCCTTTCTGGTAAGAGGATTTTGCTGTGGGTGGGCATTTGAAGAACACAGGGCCATCCACTGGCTGAGCTGAGCTCAATCCTGAGCCAACGATTTATTTTCCAGTGGGATTATCAGAATAGAATCGTCTCAGTTGGGGGGAGGGGGGGAGGAGGTATTTTTGCCAAAGGATGATCTTAACAAAATATCAGTAGGAATACTGTATCTTATCAAAATTGTAGTTAAATCCTCTTGTAGTCAAAAATTTCAAAAGAAAACCTAGTTTAGCTGTCTCACTGTTAGCAGGCATATTTCACAAACAGCATGATACACTTTTGTAAGAGTGAATGCGTGAAAAAGAGATGCCAGGCTGCTTTCATTGCAAAATCTAAACAGATGATCAGTGTTTCCTCAGATGAGGAATAACAATATTAGAACATTATTAACAATGTTATAATGTTATATTGCCACTGGCCCTTAATTTTTAAGAAGGATTATTATAAGTGGTAACTGCTATGTTACTAGTTAATGAATGAAGTTTATAAATAAAATGTGGGTTTGGTGAGGTTTTTGTTTTTTAAAATTTCAATCAATGGGCTGTGTATGTTTTGAAGTCTAAATCAGACACCAACTTTGAAAATCTTTTTTTTTTTTTTTTGTTAATGGATAGGAGAAAAACTTGACATGCTAGAAATATTACAAATCTGTGATATTTGAATGAGGTAAATCCTGACTTTTTCCTTACTTTGAAAGGGAAGATAGTTAAAAATGATGTGTTACAAAGAATAGATTTTTCTTTTCCTTTACAGTATGGTTGGGAAATGAATCTTCCATATTTCTTCCCGAGCATCATGTCTCTTGTGAGTTTTTCTAGGCATTTTAGTCACAAAACATCACCTACAGCTACCACAGATAGAATGTATTAGCTATATTTACAGCCAGAAGTTCAGTCACTATCAAAGACTGTAGAGGAGTTAAGGAACATCCTTGTTTTATGCCTGGATGATATACCAAACATTTACAAAAGAACAGTTAGACTAGTCTCATAAATACATCACGGGAAATAGGTAATGGGATATGGAAAATCCCACGTCCTGCTTGTTTTGGACATGCATTTCTTAGAGAGTCATTAATTATTTCATTTATTTTTAAATATTGTTATTATTCTGAATTTTTAAGTAGTCTTAAATCAAAAATTGGAGTTTATTCTTCTGTGTTCTCCTTCATTGCTGTTGGTCAAACTATATTTTTTATATAGACAGGTGTAGAAATATGTATATATAAGAGAAATAATGTGTAAAAATGAGAGAAAATATTTTATTATTATTATGGTATTATTATTTATTATTATTTTATAAATAAAATAATTTGTTACAGACTTTTCTTTTTCATGGTTTTAGCTCCTAACTCCACAAAAATAACAGCTCTTCTATTAACAGGATAATAAAATTTGACACAGTCCAGAATTTTTCTTTGCAGATAGTCAGCTTCAGCCAGTGTGCTTACATGTAAAATGATGGGCAAACTGGGTCCTGAGCTCTTAATAATAATTCCTTTCTCGTTTGCATGGAGTCAGTAGACAAATATATTCTTATGCAGATTGGTTTATGTTAATAACATCAGACGGTTTGGATTAAATGAATATGAGTAGATTTAATGTATTAACAGTTTGGGGATGACCTGAAATTCTATTATTTCATGTTTTTAAAATTATAAAGTGAAATGTCAAATCTGATATACCTCTGGAAAAAAAAAATACATTTAGGTAGCAAGGTGGTTACAATTGATCTAAGTCAAATTATCAAACAAATATGCATGAATATATAATCTCCTTTGTACATTGCTTTGCTTTGCTTTGTTCAGTGACTCCTCGGATCAAACATAGCACAGATTTAAAGGTGAAACTTGTTGTGGTAGGTAGAAGTCATTCTCATAAGAAAGTGTTATGAACAATGCGTCAGGACAAGAGGCATAAACAGGAACACAAGGGGTTCCATCTAAACAAGAAAAAGTACTTCTATACTGCATGGGTGTCCAAGCACTGGCATAATTTGCCCAGAGAGGTTATGGTGTCTCCCTCTTTGGAGATCTGCAAAAGCTGCATCCCCTAGGAGAGACCCCATGCTAGAGCAGGGGAAGGGTGTGAGGAGGCAGAAGCAGCAGAGACAAAGCCTGATGGACTGACTGCAACCCCCACTCCCCATCCTCTTGCACCACTCAGCGTGGGGAGGAGCTTGAAGAATTCGGAGTGAGATTGCGCCTGGGAAGTAGAGGGGTGGGGGAAGCTGTTTCCAGTGCACTGTTGGTGTTTTTTTTGTTTGTTTGTTTTTGTTTTTGTTTTCAGTTCTTACTGCCCTACTCTGTTAACAAGTGGCTATAAATTACAAGAATCTTCCCCAAGCTGAGCCTCATTTGCCCATGACGGTAACTGGTGAGCGATCTGTACGTCCTTATGCCAGACAAGGTCAACCCACCACGGGAAGAAACGGGAAGTGAGGTCTTGTGGGAAGTGAGGTCTTGCTGGTGTTTTTTTGTCCTGCAAGCCCATGTGCCCCCAGGCAAGACAGCACAAGTGCTGCTGCGGGAGGCCAAGCTCTGTGTGGCCAGGTGCCCTGACTGAGGCACCGCAGGGCCTGGCCAACTGTGCTCACAGGACTTCTCCCTCTGCTCTTGCACAGCCTTCTCTGCCCTCATTTGTCCTGCCTGGGGCCTGGACCTGAGCGCTCTGAGTATATTGTGCCCCAGAGCCCTCTGCCGGACCCTCTGCTCCTGCAGGGAACCTCTTCCCTTTCTTGAGCACCGTGGGGCCCGGCCCTATCGACTTTGGGGGCCTCTTTGCACTGAGACAAGCACCTCTTGAGTTGGGTCCTTTGCTCTTGCTGGACCTCTTTCCCCTGACTTGAGTCCCACCACTCCTGGCACCACGGTTTAGTAGGGCTTCCTTTGCCTATGTCAAGCGCCATGGCGCTTGGCCCTCTGCTCTTGCAGGGCTCCAGAGGCCCAATCCAAGCCCCATGGGCCTGGCCTTGGTCTTTGAGGGCTTCCTTCCCCTCCCTTGAGCACCATGGGGCCTGGCCTTGGGACCCGTTTCCCCCACTTTGAGGGCTATAGGCCCTGTGCCCTGCGCTGAGCTCCACAGAGAGGGGACGTGTGCTTTCGCGGGGGCTCTGTGTCCTGAGGAGAGAGCGCCCCGTAGGGCTGAGCCTTCTGCATCTCTAGGCCCTCTGTGCCTTGCTTCGGCTGCCATGGGCTCATTTGGGAAGCTTGGCTGCATTTCACGCTGCCGACGCTTTCCCTCCCGGGACTTCCCCATGTGTCCCTTCGTAGGCTTGTGACCCTTGTGCTCTGGGCTGGGCCTGCTCAGGTCTTGAAAACCTCCATGCTCAGGGACGCCTCCACCATGCTGGACAACCCACTCTGGTGCTCTGTGTGCCTCACGGGACTTTTCATTTTTCTTTATCTCCAGCCTGAACCTCTTCAGTCCCAGCTGATGACGCTTGCCTCTGCTCCTGCCACCAGGCACTGCTGGGAAGAGCCTGTCCCCATCCCTGTCATCCCTTCCCCCAGGCACCAGGCAGTGCTGTTAGGTGCCCCTAAGTCTCCTCTGGTCCATGCTGAGCTGGCCCTGGCCCCACACACCATCCTCACAGGGCGAGTGCTCCAGCCCCACCGCATCAGTGGCCTCTCCTTCCAGCTTGTTGATGTCTCTCCCACCCAGGACCCCAGGAAGGACAAGTGCTGAGCAGAGCAGATCACCCCAGAGAGGGGTGAAAGACAGGAGAAAACCCCTGAGAGCAAGTCAAGGGCTGCCTTTGGCTTGGCATGGGAGGAACCAGCAGCAGAGCTGGAGGGTGGGGAGAGCTTGTGGGACTGTGTGGTGCTGCCCCAAAGGAATGCGTGAGTTTTTATTGAATGGACACTGTCATTAAATGGACTTGGAGAGGTCTACAGTGGCCAGGGTGAGCAGATTGTACCCTGGGGAGACAAGGCCAAGGCTGCACTGATGGTGAATAACACCGATGACAAGTAGAAGACAGGAGATTGGGGGAATGGAGTGACAATGGCACTGTGGTGGACCCAGACACATGTGCTAGCCAAGCTTGCAGTGACTGGTGGATAACACCGATGTTGAGAAGACAAACCCTTTGTGGGACAGAGTGGTAAGTGACATTGTGCTAGACATAGACGCATGTGCTGGGGCCAGAGAACCGCCAGAGTGAGTGCTGCGGGGCGGGACGGCCCATTGTGATGGCTCTGAGGGATGCACTGTGAGAGCCTGGAGCGACCGATTGTGACTGCGTGGCCCTCGCTGCTCATATGCGGGCGCAGAGTCCCACCCCGCCGGCTAGTGCCCGCACTCCAGCTGAGCGTTTACGCGAGGTCTGGAGTGAGGAGCAAGGTTGGCCTTGGTGCTGGTGTCGTGCTCTGGGAGTTGCTGCAGCAGCTCTCAGTGTCCTTCCCAGAGCCATCGGAGCTTCTTCCGCGGCCCTGCCTCGTTCGGGCCGTCGGGAGACCCAGGAGGAGCGCTCGCAGCAGCAGAGGTGAGTGCTACGGAGACATCTCTCCCTGGGCAGCTGGAAGGGTTTCCTCCTTGGGGGGCCTGCACAACTCTTCCAGCCGCCCCCGGCTCAGCCGATGACCATGGCCTCTTCTCTGCCTTTTGCAGCGCGACACCTGCTGCTGCAGCGCCGGTGAGAGGGAGCGGCTCATCATCGCCAGTTCTCCCCAGCTCACCTCAGCAGGTGGAGAGCATGGCCACGGCGCTGGACACCCGCTGTCCCATCTGTCTGGACAGCTGGGTGAACCCCAGCTTTGTGGTGCCATGCCTCCACCGCTTCTGCTTTGAATGCATCCAGCGGTGGGCTGAGAGCAAGCCCGAGTGCCCCCTCTGCAAGAGGAGGGTGAGCTCCATCGTGCACTCGGTGCGGGCGGACAACAGGTTCAAGGAGCTCGTCATCCCACCACCTGCGGAGGCACCGGTCACCGCCCAGCAGGCAGACGGAGCTCCTGCCCACGCAGCCTCCCGACCAGAGGCTGCAGGACCACTGCCCACAGCCGCTGTGGGCGGCCTCCACCCCTTCGCCTGGGCGTCCCTGTTCCGGCTGTACCCTGCTGTGCTCCAGCCCCTGCTGCCCTGGCTGCGCCACGAGCTGGGGCAGCTCCTCGGGGATGACGGCAGGGCAGCCTCAGAAGCGCAGCGCAACGTCATCTCAGGCCTGCGCTTCTTTGGCCTGGACGAGGGGGCCCTCACCCTGCTCCTGAGGACCTCCCTGGGAAGGCAGACGGCCGGCTTCGTGCAGCGGCTCATTGCCACCGCCGTGCAGCGGTGCAGCGGGGAGGCCCGAAGCATCCTGGGTCTGGGGGCCTCCCATGCTGCTGGAGGACAGGAGGGCAGCCCTGCAGCAGTCCCCAGCCACGTTGTCAGCTCGGTGGGGACACCAGCAGCCGGCCCAGAGCCCTCCGAGGGAACCAACGTGGAGGAGCTCCCCGGAACTTCAACAGCTGCCCTCCATGGGGGTCCCGGCTACCCCGCATCCATGCCAGGGCTGGCGCCTGACAGTCAGCAAGTGTCCCTGGAGGAACCACAGGAGGCTGAGGCCGGTCCCTCCACTGCCAGCCAGGGCAGGGACCAAAGACGCAGGGGGCCCCGGAGAACTGCGAAGAGGAGGGCCCCCACTTCCCAGGACTCTGCCCCACCCGCCAAGAGGCCACCCCGCCGGCAACACTAGGACAGCGCCCCAGGAGCTGGCCAAGCTGGGGCTGGGCCAGCAGATGGGGCACACGCTGGCAACCGGGAGGGACCAGAAGACTCACAGCAGTCTGAAGCTGTTGGAGAAAAGAAATAAAGCTACAAAAGCTATCAAAAAAGTCTCTGTATTGCTAACAACACGGTTGGCGTCGCTGTCCCCACCCCTGCTGCCATCTCTTCCTCTTCCTACTGCTGTGCCCACCGCTTCCTCACAGGGCTGCTGGGCCTGAAGGCCGATGGGGTCGCTCTGGTGGGATTGGGGCGCGGCGATGCCGCCCTTTGCCAGGAGGGCTGGGGTGTTCGTCTCAGCGCTTCCTTCCCCAGGTGCCCGGCGCCACTGCTGTGCTCCCCCTGAAAGCGCGTGCTGCCCAGCTGCAGGCCTGCAGCTCTGCAGCTGCTCCCAGGGAGAGGCTTCCAGCCTGGGGTGCCCGGGGCCAGCCCGTGCCCATCCCCATCGCCCCAGGCCTGGCCTCCTGCTCACCGCCACCTCTGCCCCCGGGGCTCGAGGCTCTGCCCTCCCGCCAGCCTGCCCTGCTGGCTGTGGCCTGGCCACGATGCCGTCGAGATAGCTCCTTCTGCACAGAGTGCGCCTTGGTGCTGCTGCTCTCTGTAGAAAGCTGGGCTTGTGCCCTGCCGAGACAGGAACCCCAAGCAGTTCAACAAGGGGGAGGACAAAGTCCTGCACCTGGGCAGGAACAACCCACGAAGCAGTGCACGCCCAGCTGAAGAAGTGCTTTGCTCACAGGGACCCGGGGGTCTTGCTGTACAGTAACTTGAATGGGAGTCAGCAACGAGCCCTGGCCACAAGGAAGGCTGACAGAAGGACAGGCTGCAGCGTGCAAAAAATCAGCAGCAGGTCGAGGCAGGTGATCCTTCCCCTCTCCTCAGCACTGGACTGTGTCCAGCTGTGGGCTCCCCACTAGGAGGGAGACACGGACATGCTGGAGAGAGTGCAGCAAAGGGCCACAGAGATGGCAAAGGGCCAGGAGCGCCTCTCCTGCATAGAAGAGCTGGGAGAGCTGGAACTGTCCAGCCTGGAGAAGGGAAGGGTCAGGGAGGACCTCACCAGCGTGTAGAAACACCAGGAGGAAGGGGGCAAAGAATATGGAGCCAGGCTCTTCCCAGCTGTGCCCAGTGACAGGACAAGAGGCAGTGGACACAAAGAGCAACACAGAACTTTCCTCCTGAGCATCAGGGAGCCCTTCTTTACTGAGAGGGCTGACTGAGCATGGGCACAGGTTGCCCAGAGCGGCTGTGGTGTCTGCCTCCTTGGAGCTCTTCTAAAGCCACCTGGACATGGTCTTGGGCAACCTGCTCTGGGTGTCCCTGCTTGAGCAGGGAGGGTTGACAAGATGGCTTCCAGAGGTCCCTTCCAGCCTCAGCCATTCTGTGACTCTGTGGCTGCAGCACTCTCTAATGCAAATTAATTTCATGAATTAGTTACTATATTTTCAAGACCCTAATAGTATTTGGAACAAATATTTTGCAGGTCCTTGAAGACAGATATCTGGGTAAAAAGTATGAAAATAATTCTTAAAAAAATAAATTTAAAAAAAGGAGGATATTTTGATCATTTTTACTAGTCCATTTTAAATCTTTGCTCCCAGGTGTACCTGTCAGAGCTGATAAAGCATTCTGTTTATTGGTGCTACCAAAACTAGTACAAGCATTAACAAGGTGAGGCCTTTAATCACACCAACACCAGGGACAATTAAATTTCAGTGACGGTCTTATCACTGAATGGTTCATTTTTCAGCTGTTCTAAGCTCACTGTTGGAAGGTCAGCATGACTGAATTAAAAGTGGTTGTAATCTTGCAATGTTGCATGCTGTCTCTCTTGATCTGATCATACTATATTCAGTACAGATCGAGATGTTTCAAGGATATTAGCACATAAACATTAAAAATTGATGTATCACACAGCAGATCTGTAATTATCACTGTACTTGAATGTTTTAGGGAATCAGAGTTGCAGATAGGGTTATAATTCTTCTATTAAAGAAAATACTTAATAGTGTTAATTCATTTTTGTGTAATGGTGGGATAGAAAGGCATAGTCTATAAACAGAAATGGTCTCCTATCATTAATTGTTAATGCTTAGGAATTTCTTGGCTTTGTCCCATTGAGACACTGGGAATTAGTTCTCACAACAGGTCTCCTTTTCACAATTACTTCCTGTAGGAATTGGTCAGCCGCCATGATGCAGATCCTCGTCATGTAAGATTATTAAATTCATACATCTTCTTATTGTATTGAAATGGGCAAAAGTATTCACACATAGCTGTGTCATACCTCAGTTATCTGGGCAAATGAGTTACCAGATTTACCACTGAGTTTTTGTGATTCTCACACGGCCGCTTGCTAGAAACAGAAAGTCTGTCTGCATCATGAGTTGTGTGGTGGTGTTCCCCTGGGCACCAGTGTGTGACACTGATGGCACGTGCATATGACTGGAACTGGGGATAAACTCGTGCACTTTGGAGGGCAAACACCTTTTACAAATGTCCATAGTGGTGGTATTTGCACTCCTGGAGACAGTCCTTTAGAGTGCCTCTGCTTTACAGCTAAGTGCTACCTCTTCCCAGTCAAATTTTATTTGTGCAATATTTTGGTGGAGTCTGGTCTAAATATTGAGCGGTGTGAGCAAGATGACAGATACTGGTAGGACATTTGCCTGCTATGTAAGGTGTAGATGGACAGTTGTTGGGGCAGCCATCTTATAAATGGATTGTGCATCTGTCTTTCAAAGGAACCAGGCATATGCCTGCTTCTGCAGTGCCCACAGGAACAGGAAATTGTGTGGAGACAAAAGGTACTGTTGGGAAAAGACCTTTGCTTGCTTGTTCCTGAAGACATTCATTTCACACGTGCTGTGGATGAATTATTCAAGAATAATTAATCTTCTTGAAATACTACTCACATAATGCAGTCACTAGTGTTGCATATTTTTAACCCTGTCATTCTGAATTAATGATGATAGACAAAAAGATTTTGATGTGAGAAAAACATTTATTTGAGTTTTGTATAAGAGAGATAAACGACATTCAGTGACTTCACAGAGATTATGCTATGCTTGCACATTATTTTTGATTTGAGAACTAACATCATTATACAAAATTGTACTAATACAGACTTATTAACCCATATTAAGGTTAATTAACTCCTGTTAGGGTTAATTAAGGAGTTAATTAGGGTTAACCCCTCTTTTCTACAAGAATGTTCAATGTAAACATGGTAACAGGTAAATATATATCCATGTTTTTTCAGTCTCTGGAACTTATTGTTTTCTCTACAGAGTGTGCCTTGAAATGGTATTGCTGAGACTAAGATTAGAGCACATACCAAACAAAAAGCACTATGGTGTTTTTTATATGGTTGGAGGAAGCTGAGGGCTTTTTTTTTTTCCTTTTTTTTTTTTTTTAGTCTCACATTAAGAACAAAACAAAACAAAACAAACAAACAAAACAGGTGGTATTAGCTCAAGTGCACATTCAGTGTGATGGTTGTGAAGTTACACTACACATTCGGGGTGGTGAACAATTGGGCAATTGGGCAGTTCTTCTGGATAAATAATTCACTTTACCATATATGCTCAGGATATAGGCACTAATCTTTCTTTGTTGGTTTTGTTTTTGTTTGTTTGTTTGTTTTTGTGGGAACGGTGGAATGTTATTCAGCAGCATTGCATATTTATATAGTGTAAAGCAGAAACAAGTAATTGTTTTGGGGTTAAGACCTGAGGAGGCGTAGAAAAAAAAGGTTCTTTGCAAATGAGCTGCATGGTATGTGCGTTCTTCAGCTTGTCAGGATGAATTGACACAAGACAGAAAACACAGCTAAAATATGTATCTATATATGTATAACAAATGTAATCACTTAAAAACTTAGACACAAATACTTCAGGCTTCTATAGCTAAGTAGAAACAAAGTGCTTGTTTCATTTTGAATGACACATCAGACTAGGGTTCAGTGGACTTCGTGGTATAATTTGTCACAGTGTCCTTCCTGCAGAGTCCCAGGAGAGGGTTATGTTGTGCCTATGTCAGATAAAAGGTGTCAAAGTAGGCAGTACACAGGAATGCTCCAGCCTCTGTAGTCCGTAGCTAAACAGTTACTGAATGGAGGAAAATAATCCCATTCACATGCAAGTCAAAAAAAAAATAAAAATAATAATAATAATAAAAAGCAAATTCAGCGACTTTACAAACAAATTGTTTTATGTGTGCCTTGAACCATATAAAGCTGATAAAATAAATTTTGCACTCAGAAATTATTTTGTCTAGATCCAAAGTTATAAGAAAATCACTCTCTACTGGGAGTGATTCTGGGTCCATATTTTACATTTGGTTAATCAGGTATAAATGAAAAATGGAGGCAATTGTGAATGTTAAAGACTTACAGAAAACTGATAGACAGTTACAATGGCAGCATCTTACAGGCAAGTCTTGTCAAGTCAGGCTATTTTAGTATAATCCATTTGATTTAGTATCTCTTAGCAACTTCAGTTTCATGAAAGTAATGGCAAATAAGATTTACCTGTCCCTGTACCAGTACATTCTGTAAATCATCCTTAGCTCCACTATCACCTATGCAGTTAGAAGAGTGTGTAAAACAGATTAAATCTTGTGGTTAACATTTTTACTGATGTTTTTAACATACCCACATTTGATATACCCTCGTAGTATACCCTTGACATGCAGGGGGGAAGGGTTGCCATCCATCCAGATGGACCTTGACAGGCTTGAGAAGTGGATCCATGTGAATCTTATGAAGTTCAACACAGACACAAGATGGATGATGAATGCATTGAGAGAAGCCCTGAGGAGAATGACCTGGAGGTGTACTGGTGGATGAAACCTTTGGCATGAGACAGCAGCATGTGCTTGCAGCGCAGAAAGCCAACCATATCCTGAGCTGCATCTAAAGCAGGTCGAGGGAGATGATTCTCTCCCTCTACTCTACTCTACTCTTATGAGAGCCCACCTGGAGCACTGCATTCAGCTCTAACTAGCATAAGACATGGACTTGTTAGAGCAAGTCCAGAGGAGGGACACAAATGTGATCAGAGGGCTGGAGCACCTCTCCTATGAAGACAGGCTGAGGGAGTTGGGGTTGTTTAATCTGGAGAAGAGAAGGCTCTAGGGAGACCTTACAGATGCCTTCCAGTACCTAAAGGGGGCCTACAGGTAAGCTGGGAAGGGACTCTTTTTCAGGGAGTATAGTGATGACGGGAAATGGTTATAAATCAGATATTTGAAAGAGATTCTTTACTACGAGGGTTGTGAGACACTGAAATAGAGAAGCTGTGGATGCCCCATCCCTGGAAGTGTTCAAGGTCAGGTTGGATGGGGCCCTGGACAACCTGATCTAGTGGGCGGCGTCCCTACCCAGGGAAGGGGAGTTGGAATTAGATGATCTTTAAGGTCCCTTTCAACCCAAACCATTCTATGATTTTTAGCTGAATGAAGGAGAAGACTGGGTAATTGTATAATTTAACTTAATGTGAACATTTTATTCTTAGTACAGGTTTTGGACTAAAAATCAGCTTAGATTTGGTGATAAATTAAAGTAAAAATACACTAGTTATTTCTGTGTTTTATTGTATTTTCTTCTTAGGGTTTCTTAATATGAAAAGAGATTGAGAAGCTTACTCTTAGGGTGTCATAAGGTTTACAGTCTTACTTAGTCATATGTCATGACCAAGAGACAAGAGGGTTCTTTCCTTGCTATAACTTTTAATATGTAAATCACAAATGAGAGCTTTCTTTGACTAAAGCCATAAAAATCCCTTTGTCTTCAACACAGGTTACCTTTATACTCTTTAGTCAGTTTGGTTTTAAAACCTGTGCAGTGCTCGTGAAAGGATGAGCTACATGCTTGCTGTTTTCAAGACAATTTATAACCTCTGTAGTTTTATGCCACAGAAACAAGTCAAACTACACTGTAGCCTGAATTTATCAGGCTCATGAGAGAGATGCTGGTTCAGATCATAGCCTTGCCAGAGCTTTGATTGTTAGTTTGTTTCTGATTATATGGATGATAAACTGAAGCAGATTGGCATCCCCTTCTGTCACTTAAAAGCTGAAAACATTCACAGATTGCTTTTGTAACCACTGGGGCTCTGGATAAGCAAAACTATGTCACATGCACAGTAAATGTTAAAAGAAGAAGCCTAGTGGTGTCCCCCAAGATATCTTATCCTAGAAAGACATTCCTGATAAGTATATTCCAAAGGCGAGTGTGTGCACATCAAGGGATAAAGATGTTAAAACGGAAGTGACAGGAGGAGGAAAAGATAGAGTAAAAAATCTGAGACATCTCTAATGTGCAATGGAGAAATTTGCTGAGAAGAACATTTGAGGTAATGTTTAAAATAATTTATTTACTGGTAGAGTAAGCATCCTGCAACCGGATTTGCAGCAGAGGAGTGAAGGTCATAAATCATATTAAGTGGGGTTTACAAGAAAAATCATTAGACAAAACAGTACAAAATCAATAAAAGCAATTCAGTCTGGAAACAAACAACATAACAATGAGGGAGGGAAAGCAAGCTGCAGAAATACTGCCACTTGTTAAATTAAACTGTGCACATAATGGAATTTCGGATGGAAGACCATCCTTCCTTGGCTTCTTTATGCGAAATGTTGAAACTGGTTCAGATCATATCCTTCCTAGCCAGTTATTACAGCATGAAGGTGTTAGGCTTTTATAAGGTGGTTGTAATGCTGACAGGAATTGGGCTTCACTGAGGGAGAATATACTTCTCCTAAATTTTAGATATAGACAGCTAAGAAACACTGCTAGCAAAGCCATTCTGTCATGGCCCTAATACAGCACCAGTATAAGCACTATAAAGTCTCTGAGTATCAACTGTTCTCTACCTAGTTCAGCATATCATGCTTCCATTTTGATGAGGGATTGCAGAATCAGGTCACTGCAGCTCCCCTGAATTTTTCACTGTGGAGAGGAAATGTTGCTGGTATTTTGGCAGCCTCTGGGTTCTTGAGAGGCTCCAAGGCTGCTTGTGGCACTGCTGACTCAATGTCAGGCACAAAGCTGTCAGAGCTGCACTGTGAGATGATGATACATTAGCTGGAGGATGGCAGGAATCAAAGCTGAGGTCAACAAGGACTGGGAAGGCCTCCAGAGGTGGAGAGGGGGTGAGCAGTCCTTTAAAATGACTGACTCTCAAACATTTATCTTCTCCACAACATCTTGCATGCTTTAACCCTCTAGGACTTTTAACATTTTTCCCCCAATGTTTCTATGGCTAAGATCTAATTGCTTAAACAATGTAATATAAAAATATCATAGATACTTGATCTCATGCAAGAAAGTGATCTTTATCCATGAATGTTTTCTTTTAATAGCACCACTTAAAAATGAAAAGGAAACTAAAATCATACTGATTGTGAAATATCAGGTTGGGGACATGGATAACATGAAAGATAGGAGGAAAAAAAATATTTCCTTAAAAGTGACAGGAATCCCTTTATTATGGAATAGATGGGGAATTTTTCTTGATAGCATTCGATTTGTTTGATGTTACATGATTCTGCATGTATCCTGCCGGGAACTGTGATGACTGAAGGATTCAGTTAAGCTTCATCTCAAATTTCTAAATGCATCTGTGAGAAACAGCCCCCTAGATCAGCAAATCCCAGAAGAACATGGATACCCCATGTCCCTGCACTGCAAAACTGCAGGTGTCAGATCTGTTTCTTGCATGGACACAGTGCCTTCTGGAAATGGAGCTATAGGTTACAGAATGCCACAAGATCTGTCTGTAGATCTAGGGTCTCATCTGTTTAAATCCACGTCACAAATTCACTAGCACAGACCCAATATCACAGGCTGGTGTTCAACAGCTAGTTTTCATAAGTAGGAGTACTGCCTTGAAACAAGTAGCTTGAACTTTGTGGGAGTGAAGGACACTCAGTACTTGCTAACTAGTGGCTGTAAGTTTTGCAAAATTTTCTAGAAAATAAAGAATTTGTTAGAAAATATGACATAGGAATAATAATAATAATAATAATAATAATAATAATAATAATAATAATAGTGCGATTAAAATAGGAATCACCTCTGGTTAAGTGGAGTCTTAACTTCCCATTAGCAGTTAAAAAAGCTATGCTTCTCATTTATTAGCCAAAAGACACTTCCTCACTGTACTGTTCTGTGCAGTTCTAAATAGAATTATAAACCTAATGTCTTCAACCACAGGAAGTGATAGTTACTTTTCATTGTTTTGTCTAGATTAAAAAGAAAATTCAAACTGGAAAATAAATAAACCCTGTCTGATGGAGATTAGCTTTTCCTGAGCAGTAGCTAAGACAACTGAACAACAGGAGCCAGGTCAGTCATTGCTTGCAGCAGAAAAATGAAAGAATCTTTCCTCATGAAGTGTTTTTTTTTTGTTGTTTTTTTTTTTTTTTTAAAGAAAGTATATTTGAGCTTGAAGTTGGACACTGGATTGAAAGTTTATTATTGATCAACAAGAAGATACCAGAAGAGAACACACATGGTAAAGGTTGTATGGTTTTGGAGGTGAAATTTCTCTGTCTTTCACTGACGAACTGCCTGTTTCATTCCCTAACCTTTCTCCAAAGCACTGTTTGAGTAATTTAACAGACAATACAACTAAAGGCCATCATTCAATGACTTAGAAAGGGATAGTGTTTCAGCTAAAAAAGGTGGTGAAGTTAGTAAAGACCCAGGGGTTTAATGATTCTTTCTCTGACTAGGCTTTCTTGCTGATTAGGTCTTTAATGGGGCATTGCAGTTCAAAAGTGACAGGGCTTGGCTGTAGCAGACAAACATTTCTTTGCTGAGGCTTCTGGACTTAACCAGGTCTTTGTGACTACTTCTGATTTGTAGCTCCTTAGATTAACACTTGGACAACTTGATGCTAAAGATTGTCCCTAAATCCATATGCATTCACAAAGCATGGTGCTGTCTCTGCTTCCAGGCCAGCCATACTATCTGCTATTTGGAAAAATACAGAAAGCAGAATGTAGCTTAAAGTTGTTACGTTACAAAAATGAAGAGAATTGAAAGTATGGGTTAATCTAATAAAATATTCCCTAGGAGTTGGCATCAAAGACAATCTCAAGAAAATATAACTTCCTGTGAAAAGGAATAAGTCATGTACAAAAGAGTGTTATCATGTCTTTGTTCAATATGTTCTGAGTATCAGCTATAGAGCTGCCTGAATTTTGTGTACATTCAGCAGTAAGTGCACTGCGAACAGAAAAAAAAGCAATCATTTTTATTAAAAAAAAAAAGATATTAAAAAACTCTTAAATTTAAGTTCACGCTAAAGCCAAATTTATTTCTTAGAAATAAAACTACCTTATCTGTAGAAAGACCTTATTTTAGAACTATGCATACATATTCTTTGTAGGCAAAACTGGCTATGCATGTAAAAGTGAGTAAATAAGAATAGCTTATGTCTCTTTGGAGCTACAGCTGTATCATCCATATATTCTATGATTCTATGATTCGATCTTTATGAAGCAAGGGAATAAAAAACTTGGATTTCACTCCAGCTCTCAGGGAGCAAAGACCAAAGTTTCAATTTCCAATAGATAATGTTCAGGACAGTAAGAACTGATGTCTAGGCTCTTCACATTTTCTGATGAATGAGTGACCAGGTAAATTTATGAGAAAGCAGGCACCAGTATTTTGATATTCACTCGCTTTTTTTTTTTTTTCTCCACAAAAAGAACTAGGATTCCCAGGGTTCATCCAGAGATCTTTATTAATATATTTCCTTTCCCACAAATTCCACTCTATGTTTCTCTTAGTGCTGTCCATAATAGAGAAAACTTCACAGAAAATCTTTATTGACACAAATTACTTGAGAACACACTGCAGTTAGAAATCTTTTCAGTGAAGTCAAGGCAAAGGTCTAAACTAATTATTTCTTCTCCTTAACCAGTGTCCCACCTGCAGGATACCTGCCACGGTGATCTCAGCATAGGCAGCACACTGAGAAAGTACTGAGAAAATAGAAGGGTACACCTCCTGCTATTGATAGTCTTCTGCCGTGGAAACTGGCAGTCAGCTCAGTGCACTTGGTGCAAGGTCCAGCCACCTAAGTATTCAATGAAGTTTCCAGGAGCTCTGATTGATTTGATGTAGTATTATTCATGGATTGAAAAGTTACTAGCCTTCTGGTGATGTGTGAAACGGCTTTTGCTCCAGTTCCCCTAAGCTGGGTGGCACCATCACAAAAAACTGTCAGCTCCACAGGCATCCCCACGGGAATCTCCAGCACTGATATCTGGACAGGCACAGTTTGCCTCCCTCCACAGGGAAGTTGTAGCTGCATAGGGTAGAGAAGCTCGCACCACAGTAGGTATGTGTTGCCTCTCTGTTGCAAGAACAGAGGAACCACAGCTCGATCTATCTCACATGTTACCAAAGGGCCCATCTTTGTGTGTGTAAATTCCTACAGTACATCACTTTGAAAAAGACCTGCTATTATTATAAGTTGTTACAGTGTAGAAATTTACCCAGAAATGAAACTTAATTTTTAATATACCACTATTTTGCCATACTTTCTTCTCCCTCCCAAAATTAACTGACCTATTTTTTAACACAATTCTATTGTATATTAAAACAAAAACAACCACAACAAAAAACTGTTAAACTGAAAATTGCTAGCAAAGACACATAGCAGATAGCGTATGACTTTCTGATTTCAACAGCACTGTCATGATCATAATGAGCATTTTTCCTCTGAGATTAAGTAACCATGTTAGAATTTAAAAAAATATATAAATGAAAGTGAGGGTATTTTAACCTAAAATACCCTTTATTCTAAACTCTTCTGACAGCCATGTTTCATGTGACTTTCCGATGTGATAAACAGTTCAATTAAATACTGTCCTGAAAGCCATTCAACACAAGAACAGAGCACTTGTCTCTATCCCATCTCATTTCCATAATCCTTTTTAACACCTAATGCATAATAGAAATATATATATATATTTCATACAATTTATCAAGTCCCATAGTATGCACCCCCTCCTCTCTCCTCCTCTCATCTTGCTATTTTGCAGGGATGATTTATCCCACAGGTGAATGCCTTACTCTTTAATTACTTTAGGGGGAGCTTAACATAGATATGAATAATCCAATAAAAAGATAGTTCCATTCCTGCAGTTACTTCTTCTCATGTCAGTGTCTGATTTGCTAACACTTGCCAGGTGCTTGCCAATGACTATATGTGTAACCAGTTCTTACTGGTGTCAGAAGAAATTTAAGGAAACAATAATCCCAAAGTATAAACTATCTATCTCTATACACATTAATTTACTACAGCTTTTAAAATGAGAGCTTACTTGCTTTCTTTTTAAATGCACCATATAACACCAAATGAGATGTTTTGTGTTTACTTTGATATGAAAATCTTTCAGGAAACAGGGCCACAGAAATTCTGGGCAAGCCCATCCTGTAGGACAAACCTTGCTTTAAAACATCATAGTATTTTATTTGTAAACAGCTTAGTTTTTGTTATCTAAAGCTGTTAAACAAAAATCCACAAAATATTTGGAAGCATACATTCAGAAAGACTCTGCTGTTGTAACAGATAAAAATAAAAATACGCAGAAAAAGTAACATTTTTATTTTAATATCAAATAAAACTAGACTACAAATTGTCGAAAGTTATGGAAACAACAGGCAACTTCCACTTCAGACTGTATATGCTGTTTAGTAAAGTCAGTGCTTTTGCACCCTGAGTTTTTTTGTTCAATTTTGTTTGGACTGAGTCTTTTTACCTGCCCACTGGAATGACTGAAACGCAAAACCTCTTCTAGAAATTATGATTTTCACTTCAGATGACTCTGTGACATGCCTAAAATATGTTGCTATATAGAAAATAATATTCTGAAGGCAACCTGTGTGTTTAATTATGTCTATACATCTCTCTATACACATCCTTAGATGTATAATGTAAATAAAAATTTGGTCCATAATTCAGTCTGGTTTTTTTTTTAATTTCTAAATATGGCCAAATCAAGACAATGTTGTATGATATTTATGAGCAAGCACTTGGCTGTGGAAAGATTTACTTTTTCAAGTATATTTTAAAAAATTCCATTTGTGACTTATTCCTGGATGTAGAGATACTTTTGTGATAGGTTGCCTTAATTCAGACCCATTGAACCTAGTGTCAAGAGGGCTGATGGTCTTGAGGAAATTTACATTTATTTTATTTTTGTTAAATTCTGTTCCTATTTAAGGTCATGTGTAAGTCAATGGATGTTTGCTAGCATTTTAAAGAACCAGTCCACACAATAATTTACCACTTTGCTACACTTGCGTAGTATTTATTATTTGTGTCCTGATCTCACTCTTAACAAAATCAATAGCACAGCCAAGCTGCAATGTTTTTGAGTCATTTGCTGACATCACTAAATTCTGGTCATACCTCCGTGCTTTGTATTAATTTAAGTCCACCTGCTGTATCTCAGCTTATGTCATGGCTTACTAACGTGGACTAAAGTTCCTGCATAAAAGTAAGCTGATTTCCATCTATCTGTTATGTGCTAGTTTTAAACAGAGATATATATCTAAAGTAGGTCACTGTACCATTGCACAGGAATTTTACACAAATCTGCAGATATGACATGCAAAACATCTTGTATGGCAGGTGCAACTTACAAACCAGGAAATCCAAAAGAATTTTGCACATCAGTTGTGAAGCTAATTGGTATTTCATACTTGCAAACCTAAAAAAAGATACAATACTTAAAAGAAAAATATTTTGTTGTTTCTGTCTTTCTGTTAATTTAACATCGTAATCCTTATTCTCAACTGGTCTTAAACAAGGGTATTCTTACAATTTCTTCAATCCTGTTGACAAAACGCTCAATTTCAGTACATAAATATATATGCATGGAAAGAAAGAAAAAAAGCTTATTGTGAACATGTGCCACATTATATATGTTCAAGTGAATGGAAATGTTCAGTGAGGAAAGCATGTCCCTGAAGCAAGTTCTTCACCTACAATGTTTACCAGATATGCTTTTCTTTATAACATATTACCCTTCTGACACAGTTACCCCCAGATTACATCCTAAGAAAACACCTATTACATAAGTGAAAGTTGCCTAGAGGATTTATGTGCTTGTTGAGCAGTATTTTTTCTTCTTTCTTTTTAATGGCTAAGTTCAGCTTAACTATTTAAACATTCACTTTCATGCCTCTTAGTTCTGCACATTCTTTTTTTTTTTTTTTTTTATTCAGAAAACTGCTGGAAATCTGAAAGTACCTGAAGGATCTAACTTGCTGAACACTAATTTAATGACATTTAGATTGAAGTTTTGTTCCATTACTGTTTTATTTAACTTACAGATCCTGGACTTATTATCTGTGGTGCTTTTCCCAGAAGAGTCCAGCTTGTTACTTTCTATGTACTTGAAATGTGCTTTACTGCAGTAGAACCATCTTGTCCTATGCAGTGATGCCAACGTATTTTAATTTAAGTTAAAACTTAAGGGTTGTGGGCTGAGCTATAAACTGTAATTTGAGAACAAAGCCTTTTCTCAGCTAATTTATCAACCTCTCCTTCATAAGTGTAAACAGTGGAGAGTCATTTAGATACTTTACTTTATACATACATACATATATATGTATATATATAAAAGCCTATTCGAGGGCTTGTCTTTATTTTTTAAGAAACTTCATTTATTTAAACTAACTTTTGGACAAAGACTGCAGTTGTTCTGGTCCTATTTAATTTGTTGAAATATGACATAAAACAGCGGAGAACCTTGCTAATGAAAAGTTTATAAATAATGATGCTTTGGGGTTATTAGTCCCAACATTATAACAAGACAAAAGCCTTAGTCCTTTCTCTAGTGGGACAAATTGATTCTGTGATAGGATTTCTAATATGAGTGCAATGATGAAATTATCATTTTGCAATAATTTATGAATAGTGCATGTTGACCTAGTTGTTAATTGCAGTAGTATTTATATTTATTTTAAGGCGAGAACTAAAAGCAAGAGGGAAAGCTGCAGCTCCAAGTAACCCTGAATCAAAATCTAGTTGTAAAAAAAGAAAATATTTACTTCTAGCCATCAAAAAACTGTGGAGCAGTGGTACATGAATTTTGCAGATTTTCATTTGGTGCATATCTACAGGCTACTAAACTGTTTTAACAGCTCATTACTTCCAGAATGGGAAACTCTGTACCCCACACTAAGCTTAGTCTCATTCTTTCTCCTGTCCTGATTCTTGTGTTGAACAGCAGTCAAAGGAACACTTACTCCAATTGGAATAAAAACATATTAAAAATATTTAACCCCAAACTTGTACGATACTTTAAAGTCTGTAGCTGAAATAGTATGATAATTCTTTTTGAAGTGGCCTTATTAAAGTTTAATCTCAGGTAAAGCAGCCTAGTGGCTCAGCTGGAATTCTGGTCTAGTTTTATTTCAGTTTTACTGCTTAAATTAATGCACTCATAAATTCATATAACTTGAATAATTGATGGTATTTCAGCTAAACCCCCAAAAATCTGATTTTTCAGTGTAATAGTGTGATATTTCACGTTCACTTTTTGACTGAATGCACCCTACTCACTCAGTTATCTCTGTGTTCCATAGACCACTGCGCATTTCCATTCTGTGTTGCTACTCTACTGTTGCATGAAAAACAGTGGACTAATGCTCAGATATCTGAATAGGTGACTTTGGTGGTTGTGATGTTTTTACCCTGCTGGGCAGCTAAACTCCACCACAACCACTCTCTCACTCGCCCTCCTCAAAGGAAAAGGGGAGCAAATATGTTGGAAAGGGCTCGAGGCTTGGGATAAGAACAGGGAGATCACTCAAAAATTATCATCATGGGCAAAAGAGACTCAGCACAGGGAGATTAATTTAATGTATCGCTTAACACTAGCAGACTACAACAGTGAGAACTAAAAGCAAACTAAAAATACCTTCCCCTGCATTGCTCCAGCACAGGTCCTCCATGGGCAGCAACTCCCACCACATCCACCTGCTCCACCGGGGGCTCCTCCACGGGGGGGCTGCAGCATGGAGATCTGCTCCGTGTGGGACCCATGGGCTGCAGGGGGACAGCCTGCTCCACCAGGGGCCTCTACACATGCTGCAGGGGAACTGCTGCTGCCTGCCTGGAGCACCTCCTGCCCTCCTGCTGCACTGACCTGGGGGGGCTGCAGGGCTGCTTCTATCACATTTTCTTACTGCTCTGTCCCAGCTGCTGGTACACAGCAGCTTTATTATTAATTATTATTATTATTATTATTATTTATTTTATTTTATTTTTGTTTGTTTGTTTGTTTTTTTCCCCTTCCTTCATCTGCTCTCCCAGTGACCCAACCAGCATTACACCCTGGCTCTGGCCAGCGGTAGGTCCCTTTTGGAGCTGGCTGGAGCTGGCTCTTCTCTGACACGGGGCAGCTGCTGGGCTCTGCTCACAAGAAGTCACTCTTGCAGGCCCCCTGCTACCGAGCACTTGCCACATAAATACCACCAATACGGTGGTATTTTTCAAAACTTAACTCAAGGTTTCTTTTTTAATATACCTCTTCTGCACTTACGTAAAACTCTCTTTTCCTTCAATTTATGAGCTGGAAGGTCCATACAGGAATTAAATGCAGTTCTGTGAGACAGTGATCTCCAAATTCAAAGTCAAAGAAAGATTTTAAGGTCAACAATGAATCTAATATCTTATATATATATCTTATATATATGTCTCCTTTCTGAAACAGCAGGAAGGGCTGCTTCACAGCAAAATGCTCTGAGATTCTCCTGAAACAAACAGGTTCTCCAGCTGGGAAACAGGTCCTTCTTATACAGTTTCTTCCACTTCCTTCCTCAAAGCTATTGTTCTCCCAGTAGGCTGGGGAAGATTTGCTCTTCATTTAAATAATCTTGTTTTGCAGTTAAGTTATAACCTATACTCACCAAAACAGGTGAAATGTCAGTGGTTAAGAAGACAATCCTTTAGTTATTGGGACATTATATCTATTTTACTGAGGTTCAGTAAGTTCCAAGTGGTCCATCACCTACTCTGTATGGAGAGGGTAACTTAATCAAGATGTACCTTTTTTCTCTCTCGCTCTCTTTTTTTCTATTTTCTCTCTTTTTTTTTTTTTTTATGTGCACACCAGAAAATAGTGTTGTTTTGCATCATTACAGTTTACCAAGTGGACTTGCTGTCAAGCAAATATCCATACTATACAGTGCATCAGAAGTAATCCCTCAGAAAAGACTGGCATTTAACTTGTTGTAGAGCCATCAGGGATCCATTATGATTATAATATGGAGTAAGAAGAAGAAGATGACCCTTATTATCATTTCCAATAGTCAGACAACCATGTATGTCTCAAGCTAGGAAGCACAGTAATTTTATACATGCGGTAGCAATTTGCATGAGAACCTCCTATTGCTCATTAAATTGCTAAAGAGGTCATTGCTGTGGCCATTTTCACAGAGAAAGTACTTAGGAAAAACAGGCAGTACAAATTATATTAATCATAACAACAATCTGCAGTCTCCAAACAATCACAATTCCATTCAAGATAATGATAACAGCCATGGTTGGTTAGCTTTTGATTTATGTTATGTTTATCCAACCATTTCATAAGTAGTAATTAAATTTTGTTTCTTGTATTACCTATTGAATTTATCCCTAAAAAAATGGGCTTTAAATGTTGTATGGGCTTGTTTAGCTATCAGTAAGACTCTCTCTATCCATCTATCAGAAAGTGGTTTTAAAAACAAATTAATTGCAACATATATGATGAAGTATTGAATAATGCTGAAACAATGAGCAGTTAAGGAATTACTGCAATTGCCTAACCATTAACATTTATATAAAACAAATCCTTGGTCAGTGCTTGTCAGCAGGGCAGACCTGTGTGGGATCAGAATAGAAGATTTTTCCTGCAATTGGTTATGTAACTCATATTTTAAAAATCTTTTGGGATATGTATTTTTAAAAATAAGAATAATATATCCAAAAGAAAGCTTTCATCACCCATGCACATTTATGAAATATTCTTTCTTATCTTGTATTTAGAAATTATGGTAAGTATGTTAAAACAGTATGAAGACTAATGTAAGTAAACTGTCAATAACTAACTAAATACCAGCCAAGGATAATTTAATAAGTAGTGCAAAACACAGGTTGCACATATTACTGTTGTTTATTCCTCTGGAGCACGCATATTTGGAGCATGCATTATTTGGTAAATCGAAGTACTGGACAAAAGAAAAAAGGAAGTTTTTGTGAAGTGGAGCAACCTCTCCTTTCTCAGAATATCTGTATTGTACTGTGCTTAAGTAGAATATATGGGCCTATGCAGAATATTCCATGGTTTCAAGGGTAGAAGTGAATTCACACTTTTTGCCAAGCAAAATTTTAAAACTTACCTTTTGCAGTATGCAGAATGGGGGTTTGAAAGTTGTCCTGGTTTTGTCTACGATACAGTTAATTTTCCTCCTAGTAGCTGGTATGGTGCTGTGTTTTAGATTTAGGATGAGAAAAATGTTGATAACACGTTGATGTTTTATTTGTTGCAGAGCATTACTTACACTAAGCCAAGAACTTTTCAGCATCTCATATCGCCCTGCCTGTGAGGAGGCAGTGGAGGGGGTGCACGAGGAACTGGGAAGGGACAGAACCAGGACAGCTGGCCCAGACTGGCCAAAGGGATATTCCACACTATCTGACATCATGCTGAGCAATTAATATGGAGGAGCTGGCCAGGGGCAGGGGGACCACTGCTTGGGGATGGGATGGGCATCAGTCAGCAGGTGGTGAGCAATTTTATCGTGCATCACTTGTTTTGTACACATTATTGCAGAACCACAAAATCACAGAATGATTGAGGTTGGAAGGGACCTCTGAAGATCATCTAGTCCAAACCCCCTGCCAAGCAGGATCACCTCAAGCACATCGCACAGGATGGCATACAGGCACACTTTGAATATCTCCAGAGAAGGAGACTCCACAACCTCTAAGCAACCTGTTCCGATGCTCTGTCACCCTCACAGTAAAGAAATGCTCCCTCATACTCAGCCAGAACCTCCTGTGCTTCAGTTTGTGCCAGTAGCCTCTTGTTCTGTCACTGGGCACAATTGAAAAGAGTCTGGTTCCATCCTCTTGACACCCTCCCTTCAAATATTTATATGTACTGATGAGATATCCCCTCAGACCTCTTTTCCAGGCTAAACAGGCCCAACTCTCTCAGCCTGTACTTGTATGACAGGTGCTCCAATCTGCTAATCATTTTTGTAGCCCTCTGCTGGACTTTCTCCAGTTGTTCCATGTCCCTCTATAATGGGTTTACGTGGCAAGGTTTTGGTAGTGGGGGGCCATAGGGGTGGCTTCTGTGAGAAGAATCCAGAAGCTACCCCATGTTAGATAAGGGGGCCCTGCTGCTGGCCAGAGCCGAGCAATAAGATAGGATGTTTATACCTCTATGAAAGCATATTTCAGAAAGAGGAAAAAAAAAACGCCTGCTGCTCAACAGCAGCTGGGAGAGAGAGAGGAGTGAGAAACAGCCTTGCAGGCACCAAGGTCAGTGAAGAAGGAGGGGGAAAGGTGCTCCACATGCTGGAGCAGAAGTTCCCCTGTGGCCTGTTGAGAGGACCATGGTGGAGCAGGTTGTCCCCCTGCAGCCCATGGTGTACCATGGTGGAGCAGATCTCCATGCTGCAGCCTGTGGAGAAGACCATGGTGGAGCAGATGGATGTGGCCTGGAGGGAGCTGCGGCCCATGGAGAGCACCCGCAGGAGCAGGCCCCAGGCCGGAGCTGCAGCCCGTGGAGAGGAGCCCACGCAGGAGTAGGAGGTCTGGGGGGAGCTGCCGCCCACCTGTGGGGGACCCGTGCTGGAGCAGTTTGCTCCTGGGGGATGGATGGACCCCGTGGTACGGAGCCGTGTGGGAGCAGTTCTTGAAGAGCTGCTGCTTGTGGGCAGCCCCCGCAGGCTCAGTTCGGGAAGGACGGCATCCCGTGGGAGGGACCCCACGGGGAGCAGGGGCAGGGAGGGACCGTGAGGGAGCGGCGGAGACGAAGTGCTATAGACTGACTGCAGCCCCCATTCCCCATTCCCCTGCACTGCTCGGGGGAAGGAGGTGGAAGAAGGTGAATGGGGGGAAGGTGTTTTTGGTTTCTTTCCTTTGTTTCTCACTTCTCTAGCTTGTTAGTAATAGGCAAGAAATTTTACTCTCTCTCTACTCTGAGTCTGTTTTGCCTGCCACAATAATTGTTGAGAGATCTCCCTGTTATTATCTCAGCCCTTGAGCCCTTTTCATCATATTTTTCTCCCCTTTCCCCTTTGAGGAGGGGGAGTGAGAGAAGTTGTGGTTGAGCTCAGTTGCCCACATGAGCAAAACCACCACATCCTCTTGTAGTGGGGAGCCCAGAACTGGACACAATACTTCAGCTGTGGCCTCGCCAGGGCTGAGTAGAAGGGGAGGATTACCTCCCTTCACCTGTGGTCAACACTCGTTCAAATGCAACCCAGGATATCATCTGCCTTCTCAGCCACAACGGCACATCGCTGACGCATGGTCAGCCTGCTCTCCACCAGGACTCCCAGGTATCTCTCTGCAGAGCTGCTCTCCAGCAGGTCAACCAGCCTGTACTGGTGATTGGGGTTATTCTGCCCCAGGTGCAGGACTCTGCCTTTGTTGAACGTCATGAGGTTCCTCTCTGCCCAACCCTCCAGCCTGTCAAGGTCCCTCTGAATGGCAGCACAGCCCTCTGAGGTATCAGCCTCTCCTCCCAGCTTTGTGTCATCGGCAAACCTGCTGAGGGTGCACTCTGTTCCATCATCCAGATCATTGGTGAATACGCTGAACAACACTGGTCCCAGTACTTACTCCTGGGGGACACCACTAGCTACAGGCCTCCAACTGATTCCGCACCACTAAGCACAACCCTCTGAGCTCTGCCATACAGTCAATTGCCAATCCACCTCACCATCCACTCATCTAGCCTGCACTTCCTGATCTTGTCTATGAAGGTATGGGAGGCAGTGTCAAAAGCCTTGCTGGAGTCAAGGTACACCACATCCACCACTTTCCCCTCGTCTACCCAGCTAGTCATCTCATCATAGAAGGCTATCAGATTGGTTAAGCATGATTTCTCCTTGGTGAATCACCCTTTCAGGGATGGAGTTGTGACTGACTGGCCTGTAGTTTTCTGGGTCCTCCTTCTTGCCCTTTTTGAAAATAGGAGTGACACTGACCTTCTTCCAGTTCTCAGGCACCTCTCCTGTTCTCCATGGACTTTCAAAGATGATGGAGCGATCTAGCAAGAACTTCCACCAGCTCCCTCATCACACAGGAGTGCATCCCATCCGGGCCCACGGATTTGTACGTGTCAAGTTTGCCTAAATGATCTCTGACCTGATCCTCCTTGAAAATCTTCCTTTATCTAGACTTTCTTTCTTGTCTCCAGGGTCTGGGATTCCTGATGGTAGGTCTTAGCAGAGAAGACTGAAGCAGAGGTGGCATTCAGTAACTCTGCCTTCTCTGTATCCTTTGTCAATACCCCATTCAGCAGCAGGCTGACATTTTCCCTGGTCTTCCTTTTTCTACTGATGTATTTGAAGAAGCCCTTCTTGTTGTCCTTGACACCCTTTGTCATTATTATTATTATTATTATTATTTATTAGTAAATAATTATAATTATTATAAAAATAATAAAATAATAATAATAATAATATTTCTTTTCTGTCCTAATAAACTGCTTTACCTCAATCCGCAAGCTTTTATTTTTCTTCCAATTCTCTCCCCCATCCCCACTGGGTGGAGGGTGAGTGAATGGCTGTGTGGTGCTTAGATACCGGCTGGGTTAAACCACAACAAAATGATGAATCTTTCTCAAGCTCCTTGTAGTAGCTACAATCCAGAGGAAGTGATTGCAATGTGGCTCTTGTTGATTGTTCTGCCAGAGTCTGTAAAAATCACTATCCACCAAGATAAAAAATTTAACTGCTTAAATTACTCATTTCAAATTAAGATGCAGATCAGTCAAGATTCATTGACTGTGTCTATAAATCTGTGAAAATGATTACCTTTCCTTTTAAAATGTCTTTGTTATTGCCTTTGCAAACTAAGAAAAAAGACCCATCCTCTGAATTTCTAAAGTTTAGTTTGTTCATATTTGAGGAAAAATGAAATACATAACACGAATGGACTTCCTATTTTTCAGTTCACCTTACCATAAAGGTATCCATTTGAACAGCTATTACTGACTCTTAGCTTCAAACAAAATATACCTAAGTGGACATCAGTGTAACTTTATGTTCAGAAAACATAGTCAACTCACATGCTCCGTATCTTCATTTCTATAAACCACCAACTCAATATGGTCCTGAAGACCTTCCAAGCAATTCAACTACATCTGTTAGAGCTTATTTTACATGTTCAGATCAAACAAAAAAATAAACAAAAAGAACATCCATCCTAACATTTCTTAGGTAAGCCACAGAACAGATTTCCTCAAGATGAAGGCTGAGAAAGTTGATATTGTTCAGTGTGGAGAGGAGACCTTATAGTGGCCTTACAATACTTAAAAGAGGTCTACAGGAAAAATGGGGGGAAAAAGGATAAATTTACATTAGACATTTGGAGGAAATTCTTCACTGTAAGGGTAGTTAGGAACTGGAACATGTTGCCAAAAGATGTTGTGGATTCCCCATCCCTGGATGTGTTCAAGGCCAGGCTGAATAGGGCCTTGGCCAACCTGATCTTGTGGGTGGCATCCCTGCCTAAGGCAGGGGCTTTGGATTTAGATGATTTCTAAGGTCCCTTCCAACCCAAGCCATTCTATCATTCTACGTTTCTATGAATACAAAACAGTAAATGACTTCTTTGCTGCTGCTTGTTACCATCGTCTAAGTACTTACCTACCACAAAATCTAAATAATGAGAGAGCTAGAAATGAAATTTCTGATCCCAAATCCTTAATTAATTTGATTTTAGTAAGTTGTTGAAAGAACCCTTCAGCCCCACTACTGCTTTCTTGTCATATGTGTTTTCTCTTCACATTCTAAAAACACTAACAAATTTGGATTATTATCTTGAAAACTAAATCACATTTAAAGGGTCAAGATATTATGAGCTACTGAAAATTAGTCAGTGCAAGTGGTTGTAATAGATAGCCTCTGGCCTAGGCAAAGAACAGGGGAGTTAATACATATGTGTTTTATCTACCAGAAGTTAGTATCTATGGAATCCTTGTGTTTCCCTGCTGGGCTTTGCCAATAAAGACCTGCCTCACTTTCCTGGATAGCATTCTTAGAACATTTGTTCCAAATGATGAGATCTGTCACAGGCTTTCAAAAACAGCATGAAATCTCAAATTATATGTGCCTGGGAGATTAAAAAGAATTCAGGGATAGAAGCACAGCACAGAAATTAATTAGCCATGCCACTAAATTAAGCATAATATCAGCACCTTTGGAGTGGGGGGGTAAATTGTGCATGTACTTTTTCTAAAAGTTGTTTGATATGGGGGGAATAAACCTTTTCCTGCTGAGACAAGTGTGAACAGGCTAGCTGATCTTTTTAGGAAGAAAATAAATCCTGGAGAGAAGTGACCTACAACTAGAGGTGTTCCATGTTATCACTTTGTCAGAAGTTTGGTGCAACAGTTTGCACAGCTTTTGCAGGGAGACTGTAGAGGTTTCAAACAGAAAACTAGAATTATTCATCAAAGATTTCCCTAGGCTCTTAAAAGGATTCAGGTTATTTTCAGAATGAGGAAAATGCAGCAATCAAGGTAGCTTTCTTGGCCAAGCACCTTTGGAAATTGTATTTGCTGAAGAATTCTGGGAGTTATTAACATGGACCTGCAAGTATCATCCAAACCGTAGACAAGTCATCTGCAAGGCTTTTTACTTCTCTTCCCATGTTAAATAGCAACATTTAAAGAAATTGAGACTGCAGATGCTGATCAGTTGCACCAGTGGTACTATGACTCCTCTTCTTCAAATGAATTATAATAAGGATTTTTTTCATTAGCCTTGTGTAAATGCTCAGAGTCTCTCAGAAGTTAAGGCCTCTTTGACATAAAGGGGATCAATACACGTATTTAAAACTCTAATGCAAAACTCACCTCTGATACCTAATTAAAAACTGTTTTCAATGCACAAAATTTCATGTGTGGCAAGTGGCTGACAAGAACAATCTTCAAAAATCCTTGAGGCCCAAAGCTGTAATAAAATGGGATGATCTTCAAAAGAAATCAGCTTCCTATTGACAGCTCCCAAGTGCAGCACATTAAAAATCAGTATGTTTTTAAAGCATTTGGTCATTTACTTCTCCAACCTGTGAATGACATTTTTTTAATGCTATATTTTTAACAACAATTAGAAAGGAAGAATGAATGAAGAAATAAATAAACAAACTGTGGAATATGTGATTTACAGATCCTGTTTGTAGTTTCTATTGAAGTAGTTCAGAGCCTCAATTTTAAAAAATACTATTGAGTAGTGCTTTGTCATGTGGACACAGACATTGAGAAGACAATGAGGTTTATCAATTTGTGTAACTACCTTTCCTTGCAATTTGAATTTGTTCATCCTCCTCTTGTGAGGCTGAAGTTGATTCAGTGATATTACTTTTGAGTTCAAACAATAGGGTATTGAATGGAAAGATGTATTGAAAAATGAATTAAAAGAGATGAAAAACTCTGCAGTTACTGGATATTAGTGATGATCACAATAAATATTATTGTTGCCATGCTCTAAGTTTTTTCTAAATGTTCTTTTTGCTAGTGACAGTAGTGTTTTATAGGACCCCGAAGTGTAGTGGGAGCTTGGCAGAAGATACTTTAAGGTTTTAGAGCCCAGGACTGTAGATTTCTATGTGATTTCCAGTAACAGCACACAAAGGAGTGATTATCATGGACTAGATGAATCTGAGAAAACTAAAGAAATCAGGGGAGAGTGGAGGTGGGGAACCTACCAGGATCAGACAAGAGAGAGTTCAATAGGTAAGACAGGGCAGACAGACCTGACTTAAAGTTTATTTGTTGTCAATGTGTATGTGATTTTGTTTTGTTTTGTTTTGTTCTGGTTTGTTGCTTTGTTTTTGTTTGTTTATTTGCTTGTTTTTGTTTTTGTTTCTCATAGAATCTTAGAATGATAGAATGGCTTGGGTTGGAAGGAACCTTAAAGATCATCTAGTTCCAAGCCCCCTAACATAGGGACACACCCACTAGATCAGGTGGCTCAGGGCCTCATCTAACCTGGTCTTGAACACCTCCAGGGATGGGGCATCTACAACCTCTTGGCTTCAGAACAAACCCTCTGAGTGAAGAATTTCCTCATAACCTCTAATCTAAATCTCCCCTCTTTTAGTTTGAAAACGTTCCTCCCTGTCCTGTCATTATCTGCCTGAGTAGAAAGTTGCTTACTGAAATGTTGCAATGAGGTCCCCCCGGAGCCCTCTGCTCTCCCAGCCTTTGTTCATAGGAGAGGTGCTCCAGCCCCTTGATCATCCTTGTGACCTTTCTCTGGACCCATTCTAACAGATCAACATCCTTCTTGTGCTGGGGGATCCAGACTTGGAAGCAGTAGTCCAAGGGGGGCTCACAAAAAGGGGGGACAATCCCCTCCCTCAACCTCCTGGCCATTCCTCTTTTGATGCAGCCCAGGATGCAGTTGGCCTTCTGGGTTGCAAGTGCACACTGCTGCCTCATGTCAAACTTTTTGTCCACCAGAACCCCCAAGTCCTTCCCTGCAGGGCTGCTCTCAATGAGTTCTCCCAGTCTGTACTCATGTCTGGGATTGCCCCAGCCCAGGTGCAGCACCTGTCACTTGGACTTGTTGACCCTCATTAGGTTCACATGAGACAAATATTCAAGCTTTTCCAGGTCCCTTTGAATGGCATCTCTTCCTTCTATAGTATCAATCACACCACTCAGCTTGGTGTCATCTGCAAATTTGCTGAGGGTGCACTCAATCCCACTGTCTATGTCATTGATAAAGATATTTAACAGTACCAGTCAAAGGACAGACCCCTGAGGTACACCACTCATCACTGGCCTCCACTTGGACATAGAGCCATTGACCACCACTCTCTGAGTGCAACCTTTGAGCCAACTCCTTATCCATTGAATATGCCACCCATCAATTCCATATTTCTTCAATTTGGGGAGCAGGATGTCATGTGGGACCATGCCAAAGGCCTTGCAGAAGTCCAGGTAGATGACATCAGTCTGTCTTCCTTTGTCAGTTGAGGCAGTCACTCTGTCATAAAAAGCCACCGGGTTGGTCAGGCTTGAATTACCCTTGGTGAAGCCATGCTGGTTGTCTTGGATCACCTCTTTGTCTTGCATGTGCCTTGACATATAAGACATGTTTTTATGTTTGTTTCTGCTGGCCAGTCTTTTTAAACTTCAAGTTTTTTTCCAAGGGTATCTACAGTTTTTACAGGAATAATTCCTCTAAAACCACACTTTTAATTCAGATTTTCAAATGGCATCAGAATAAGAGAAAGCTCAACAGTTCTTGTGCACTGCTCATTACCAGTCTACCTGCACTTATGAATGACTGATAGACATAATTTAAGAAGTGCCAATTTGTTACCTGATCTTCCTGTGAGTCAAAGAACTCAAATAGCTATAATTATCTAACTACTTTACAACCCCTTATTAATTTCCAGGATGAAGTCAGTTTGTTAATAGAAGTTTAGACTCTCAGAGGGTTGAAGCAATCAGTGCAAAAATGATCTCTCTACCATTCTCATCTGACAGGCCATTTGTCTTTGAAGAACTCCTTTATGGAGGAAAACAAAGCTTTGAAAAGACTTGATATTTTCTTCCTGTGGTGTTCACTTTTCATTCTTGGATAACAACAAAAAGATGGGAAAGTTGCTCCATAAATGCATCTAATTTTACGTGCTGGTAAGAATGCTAAAAGAAAGTACAAAAAAGTAAACAAAGTACATCTACAAGAAAGTAAAAATAAATAAATAAATAAATAAATAAATAAATAAATAAATAAATAAATGTGCATCAGTCTCATTGCTAAATCATGTTGTAGGGTAGCTCTCCAGCCTAACTAATATGATGTTTCTTCAGATGAGTTAAGAACCTATCTACATTTCTATGGATGAAATTTGCATTTTTTTTTTTATTTATTTTTTGTAAAACTTCCCTGTTCATATTTTAATGCTTTGTTTTAGAATATTTTCCCTCTGCTGCCAAATGTATTCATCAGTTTAAAACTTCCTCTCCTTGTGAGACTTGTACTGCCAAAAGTGACTTCTGAAAACCAGTCATACTTCACAGTGATACTGGACCTCTCGCCCTTGTGAATGCTGTAAGTAGCACTTGTGATTCCGGTTGGACTCCATTGCAGTTTTTGACAAGTAACTTACATTACAATTTTTTTTTTCATTTTTCTTGAATTTTAGTCAGCAAGATGTAAGCTGACAATATTTTATTTCTAGGTCATTTTCTAAACTGATGACCAAGAGTACACATAATATTTCTCTGTTTGCAACTCAAGAATGTTTTTGTGCTCAGTCTTCACAGTGAGTGGTCAAAATCCAGTCATTTCATTTCTTTTAACTTGCTTTAACTATGGAAAAAAATAGGAAAAAACAACAACAACAAAACAATGCTTAGAGCACTTGTTAAATGATTTAAGCACTGCTGAGCAAGACTTACTATCTAACACAAGGTGATCACATGTTTTTATTACAAATACAGGACATTGCAGTCTAGGTTTTGTCCAGTGTTGCTCAGCACCAAAACCAATAACTTCTCTAATTCCAGCCAGGCATGTTGAGTTGACATTGCTCTTCAAATAAGTCATGTTTATCTTTTTTTTCCTTTCTCTACTTCTTTCTTTTCCTTGGCCTAGACTTTCTCACTCTATTAGGTATGAGTGGGCTTCACTTTCAGTCACTTTTTCACGGTGCCTCAGGGCTCTAGAGGCACTAAAGGACCCTAAATGGCCATGATCAGGCCCACCTGGGCCCACACCCATCCCAAGGGTTCCTCACAAACTCAAACGGGGTCACCCAGACATTTTATGGGCGAATGTTCTCTGGTATTTTCCTCTTAATTCTTACTATTGTATTTTTATTTCCTCCAGAGTGATAGGAGCCAGCTTAGAAGACATTACTGCATCTGGGGGGCATGGAGGGTTAAAACTGCCTTTTTGAAATGGAAGCAAAACTAGTTATGTGAAGGGAGGTTGTGGAGACGTGGGATCTCTTTTTCTCAGGTGACAAGTCCTAGGGCGTGAGGCAATGGACTCAAACTGCACCAGGGGAGGTTTAGATTGGATGTCGGGAAGAACTTCTTCATGAAAAGGGTGGTTAGGCATTGGATCAGGCTGTCAAGGAAAACAGTGGAGTCCCTATCTCTAGAGGTATTTAAGAGATGTGTGGATATAGCACTTAGGGATATGTTTTAGTGGTGATAGTAGTGATAGGTTGATGGTTGAACTTGATCTTAAGGGTCTTTTCAAACCTAAACTTTTCTATGCTATGCAAAAATATGTTTAGATGTTTTCACTCTGGTTTCCAATGTGTGCTATTCCACTTGAGTAACTAGGAATTATTACACTTATGGAGTATAGGCTCCATAATATCATGAATAATCAATCCCCTGATATTGCAACTTATATGATTGTTTAACAGCATTGATGGCCCAAGTGTGTATTGCTTGCCTGTCATAAAATATTTGAGCTATTTTCTAATATACTTTTGAAAAAAGGTTCAGAAATCCTGACTATTTTTTTAAGAATGTCTAATATTAAATGATTTCCTTATACTAAAGAATTAAAAAATCAAGTTTCTTCTTAAAAAAAAACAAAGACAGTGTGTAATATAAAAGATATATTTCAAGCAGCAAAAATTAGGTTTTGAAGTATATGTGTAATACCTTTTTATAAATGCTCTTTCCCTCTCAGTGGGCAATTTTGTAGTTTGCCATAATGTGAGTTGGTGGAGAAGACAAACATCCACATAAATGTGCATGTGTATATATAGTTCTCTCTTTCAAAGGAGCTGTTTTTCATTCTCAAGGTTAGGTCAATAGGTGTTGCTAAATCATCCTACTGGTATTATAGAGCTGTAAAGTTCCATCTTCCACTTAATGGTGTTTTATTTTCACAGACCTTGTAGTAACCTTCCCAGTTTGTAGGACTGGAAAAAAAGCTCAGCTATAGGAGATCAAATGGTACTGTCTTGTAGAGCAAACATTGATTCAGTAAGGTTTGCAACTAAATGGTGATGACAACTGTGAAATTGGGGGAGGCAATCTTGCTACAACTTTGTTACAGCTAAAATTAAAGAATAAAAAGCAATAAGAAATAAGTGTAGGTAAAAAAATTGATCTCTTAGTAATTTGCTGTGATGTTTCAGCGAGCAGACAGACTAAGAGGAAAGTAAGCACAAGGAAAATTAAAAAAAAAGATTGAATAACAACTCTGGTGCCAACCCAGAATCCCTATTTGCAGCATCAACCTATAATTAACTTTTTCCATGAATAACAATTTCAAACATCTGAGTACATCTTCAGACTAGGTCTCTACTTCTCACATGAATTCTTCAGAAATATTCATTTAAAAAAAAAAAAGTTTCAGTTTCAATTCTAAGCTTTGTTACCCACTGATATTATTCAATGAAACATTTTAAAGAGGTGTTGGAATTTAATTTACAATATAAGCAAATTTAGGAATTGAAAATGTATATTGTATATGCCTGAAGATGTACTTTAGAGATATGGTGAACTTAAAGCCTTCAAATAATTTGAAGACACTCTAGAGTTCAGTGGAAACAATGAATTCTTGACTTGTGTAAATTCTCCTGTTGTCTTTAATGACAGGAACTGTGGCAATTTATATAATTTGATAATCTAATCATGCTAAATTAAATATATTTTTCATACCTCTTGGAAGCTGACAGTCTGGGATGAAATACAATCAGCACAGATTTTTGGTAATTACTACCATTCTCAGGAGTGAGGTTTTAGAAGAAGTTGTAATCTAGGGATCAAATAACAAGTTGACAGTGAGCATTTAACTTCATCTCAGCTATTTACCTCTCTGTGTGTGCAGTTACCTATATAACTCTTACTACATTCTTGACTCTTACTATTCACCTCATTGGTTTCCCACTAATCTATATTCTCCTTTACTACATATGTGAATTGAGATCATATTTCTCAAGAAGTTCTAGCAGTAGAGTATTTAATTAAATTAGTTAATGCTGTCCTAAATACCACATGCCATAGAACAATTTTATATTATATGAATTAATATTAAATATCAAACTTTATAAGAGCCACATTATTATTATTTTTCTTTTTTTTTAAGCTGTAGTGAAGGATTGCTTTGTTACTAGCATTCACACATCAGTCTTGGATTAAACATCAAGCAGCAACTCTTCCAAAGTATAATTATCAGTCCTAAATAATAATTTTGAAGTTAAGAGCTCTCATAAAGAACCACTATTTAAAATACACAAATGTTTTTACTGCATCTTGCTCCACTCTTTCCTGCACTTGAACACAGGAGATTAAACAAAGATAAAAACTGAACTTTTGATTACCTCTGAAAGAAAGGTAGTACTGCAGCTCTCTTAAAATTTTACAGTATCAAGACAGGTATAAAACATTACAGAATTCTAACTCAAGGAAATATTGAAATTCTCTTATAACTTGCTAGATCTGTCTTATGGATTTTATTATGGAAGACACATGTCAATTGATAATTTGATAATTGATAATTATATGGTAGTTTAGTACATCCCTTTAGAAACTAGAATTTGTATACCATAAATGCAGCTATAGTTGAAAGTATTCATAACACCAATTTAGTTGTTGGTTGTGGAAAGCAAATAGTGTATGGAATGTTTTTACTAATTGCTGCTTGCTCAACAGCTTAATCAGCCCAAATTTGTGAATACTCTGTAAGCTAATCAAATGATTTTTTTTTCCTGTATAGTTACAAGATAATTTATACCATTTAAGGGCTGTTAACACAGCGTATAATTCTGTATGATGTTACCATACAAAGTCATATACTTCCACATCTTATGTATGCTATTCTTAATATATCTCATACCCTACGGATTTTGCAACATCTAAAAAGCATGTTTTCTCTCTTTTCCACTTCCTAAATTTTGGAGCTGCTGTACAGTCTTTCAGTCTTTGACTGAACAAACACACACAAAAAATAAACAGTGATGCTTCTTACGATATAAGTATTCTTTAGACTACCTGAAAATATCATGGGAATATTACTTTTACTAGTACTCCTCACATTACAAAGATTTTCCCCGATACTCTGGACTATTTTTACATGGAACAACTAGCGTAAAAATTTTACACTTTCTGGGATGGATTAGTGCTGCTACCATAGAAATGTAACATGATTTTCTTTTATAAAGTGGTTGTATTCAGCCCTTGCACTCTGATTGCCCAGTTCTAGATGTTATAAATAAACACAGAACAGCTAAATAGAGAGGTCTATGGAATGGAGATAAGATGTTGTTTTTTCCATCACACATTCATATTTGGAATTCTCCCCACAATAGACTGTCTCCCTAGCAAGTAAGAGTTATTTTATTTATGTCTGGTCTGTGGGTCTGAGCATGTACAGTCAGACATTTTTATGTAACACCAAGCAACAATGACTGGTATGCTTTAGTTTGGGTCTGTGTTTTTTCTGCTACCAGTTAATGAAAAAATGACTCATGTTTGGGTCTGAGGAAACTCTAGTAGTTTCTATTGAGTGTGGTCAGCTGCCCTGGCCTGCTGATTAAAGAGGGTTAAGCACCCTTTCAGATGGTGCCTATAAAGGACTCAGGCTTACAGCACAGCTAATGGAAGCATCCAACAGCTACAGCAGTTTGTAAAGTAGGGTGCAATGGAGACTTCAAATGAAACTGTACTGGTATAAACAGCTACAGGTGTGGTGGCTACATGTCACAGAACAGTTTCCCCAGCAGGTGTTGGAGTAGATTCCCATTCCAGAGGTTCAGCTTGAGGATGCAGCCCTCCAGATTCCAGGTTGCAGGGAGTTTCTGGGTCCTCTGATGCTGGGAGAGATGTCCCTCTGTCCTGCAGGAGGTGTGCTATCTTGGAGGAACTGGGTACCAAGTGGAGGAGTTACAAGAGGAAGTGAATGGTCTGTGCAGCAACATAAAAGATGAAAGGGAAATTGACAGGAACTTCTTTGTGATACACAACTTGAAGATCTCTGGACCCTCAACTGCAGTAGAGACATAGGCAGTATCCACTCCTAGTACTAAGGTTAAGTACAACCTCTGGAAGAGGTGAAGGATGGAAGGTGGTGATTTCACCAGGAGGAAGGGTCCTGCCCCACCTAAGAGCTTACAATAAAAAATAGGTTGACTACCCTCAAATTTGAAGAGTAGCCAGATGTTTCTTCAAGCAAAGAACTGGGCTGCCAGACTCTAAACCATGCTTTGCTGCATGCAGGGGACTTGGATTATGTGGAAGGACTGCTGAAGCTCCTCTGAACCTCTGACTACTTGTCCTCTGATTTTTTCCCACGCGGGAAAAAATGATACTATTAGGGGAATCCTGGAAAGTATCAGAAGTGACTAAGAGTTCCAGGAGTGGAAGTCACGGGCATGGGGGCCCATGTGGTGATTTCAGTACTGCAGGTTTTGAGGGTGTGAGGAGGAGGGCATTGATAATGCAGGTCAATAACTGTCTGTGGAGCAGGTGTTAGGGACAGTGTTTTGGACTCTGCAACCATGGGACCCTATTTGCAGATTCATGTTTACTTGAAAGGGATGATGTCAATCTCACTGAGCCCCTGCTCCTGCGTGGGCTCCTTTCCATGGGCTGCAGCCTCCTCCAGGCCACATCCACCTGCTCCACCCGGGGCTCCTCCACAGGCTGCAGAGTGGAGATCTGCTCCATGTGGGACCCATGGGCTGCAGGGGGACAGCCTGCTCCACCAGGGGCCTCTCCACAAGCCGCAGGGGAACTGCTGCTGCGTGCCTGGAGCACCTCCTGCCCTCCTTCTGCACTGACCTGGGTGTCTGCAGGGCTGGCTCTCACTCCTTGCACTCTCGGCTGTTGTTGCACAGCTGATTTTTCCCTTCTTAAATCAGCTCTCACAGAGGCACAAACAGCATCACTTATTGGCTTGGCTCTGGCTAGTGGCAGGTACCTTTGCAGCCAGCTGAAACTAGCCTTTATCTAACATGGGGCAGCTTCTGGATTATTCCCACAAGAGGCTATGCCTGCACCCCCTTGTTACCAAAACCTTGCCACATAACCCACTACATCTTGTTAGACCCCACCTGGAGCACTGTATTCAGCTTTGGAGCCCCTGCATGAGAAAGATATGGATGTATTAGAATGAGTCCAAAGGAGGGCCACAAAGGTGATCAAAGGGTGGTGAACCTCGCCTATGAAGACAGCTGAGAGAATTGGTGTTGTTCACCCTGGAAAAGAGAAGGCTCTGGGGAGACCTTATAGCAGCCTTCCAGTACCTAAATGGGGCCTACAGGAAAGCTGGGGAGGGACATTTTTTCAGGGAGTGTAGTGATAGATCAAGGAGTAATGGTTCTAAAAAAAAAAAAAAAAAAAGTGTAGATTTAGATTAGATATTTGAAAGAAATCCTTTACAATGAGGGTGGTGAGACACAGGTTGCCTATTACAGAGAAGCTGTGGATGTCCCATCCCTGGCCAGGTTGGATGGGGCTTTGAGCAATCTGGTCTAGTCAAGGTGTCTCTGCCCTTGGCAGAGGGCTTGGAACTAGGTGATCTTTAAGGTCCCTTCTAATCCAAACCATTCTATGATTCTATGAGATTACAAGCAAAACAGACTTATCATAAGGGATATTCATATTATTTACTAACTATTGATAACTTACTAGAGCGGTGAGAGCTAAAAGCAAGCTAAAACTCCCTTCCCCCACATCCATGCCCCAAGCATCCTCCCCCCCAAGCAGCACAGGGAATGGGGTACACAGTCAGTCTTTACCACTTCATTTATATCGCTCCATCATCTTTACATTCTTCCTCTGTTCCAGAGTGTGGTCTCTCCCATGGGATGCCAACCTTCCCAAACTGATCCAATGCGGAATTCTCACAGGCTGCAGTTCTTCAAGAACAGTTCCACTGTGGGTCCGTACCATGGACCATCGCTATTCCAGCTGGGTTACCCCATGGGTGGCAGCTCCGAGCCCGACTTCCTGTTCCACCATGGCCTCCTCTCCTGCCCAGATTCTGCACATGTGTAGGTTCTCCATGGTCTCCTGCAGGGGCTCTCCATGGGCAACGGCCTCTCTCAGGCCAGATCCAGCTGCTCTACTGTGGACCTCTCCATGGGCTGCAGAGTGGGTATCTGCTATGAAGTAGTACACTATGAGCTGCAGGGAGACAGCCTCCACACGCTGCAGAACTTCTGCTCTTGTGCTTGGAGCACTTCCTCCTCCTCCTTCATTGACCTTGGTGTCTTCAGGGTTGTTTCTCTCAAATTTTCTCACTTCTCTCTCCAAGCTGCTGAAGCACAGCATTTTTTTTATTATTATTATTTTTTAATCTGGTCTCGCAAAGGCTCAGCCAGCATTGTTGAATGGGCTCAGCTTTTGAGCAAATCAGAGGGGTTGGAAAAGATGGCCTCTGGAAGTCCCTATCAACCTGTACCATTCTGTGATTCCGTGTTTATACAGATATGATTTTTAAAAGGGGGTTCTGTGGATACTAAGACAAAGGAGAGAGTTGGAAATGTATGCAGTTCTTATGAAATTACATGATCTTTTTGCAGACCCGGGTTCCTTGGGGGTATGGGCAGGTGTCCACTGACAGACTTTTTCCTAAGTAGTTCTTCTATGTGTTACTGATTTCCATGGCAATTGTGTGCAAGCAGAGTGTGCAACCCCCTTAATGGGGGGCTTGTTGGCTATCCCCAGGCTCAAGGGTAGATTTGTCAATATGGGCCGATCACTAAATGTTGCATAGGAGGCAGATCCAAGGTTCTTTTTAAAGTGAAGAAAAATTTGCTTCCTGCATATAACAACTAAAAACTCTCACCTTGCTATCTTGAAAATGAACAGCCTTTGCTATTTCTGCTTTATAAAACACTGTTCTAATAATAGTTATTCATTAACATGTTCACATAGACATATGCTTCAAAATTTTTATCTGAAATACCTACCAGCCAATGAATGTTATAGTTGTCTTCAGGAGCAAAGGTTTGTCTTGGCTTTCTGTTTCTGCAAACAAGAGTTTGCAATTCTGGTGAGCAACTGGAGCTCCAGCTACTGCAGAATACCCACTTAGTGCATCAAGTTCTGGTTAAGTTTGACTGGTTATTCAGATTCCTGCTGTTCTCAATATGGATACAGGCATGTTTCATTGATAACAAATTATTATGTTGTTGATTCTAAAGAAGTCATTCAGTGGTTAATCAATCAAATTTTGATAATTTGATCCCACTTATAATGATTGTGAACTAAATCTTGGAGATCACAAATGCTACAGCACTACTGTAGAACATAACAGCCTTTATTTCACTGTAAGTTTGTAAACCAACATATTCAAATGTCTTTTAAGCATTATTTAAATTCATAATTGCTAGAACCTATAGATAATAGTTTAGGGATGACCATTTACGTATGATGTTTTCCTTCACACACTGTCAGTGCAGAAACCTACCTTACATGCCATTATAACCTTCCTTTTTTTTTCTTAGAAACATTTAACTATTTTTAGACATGCCTCAAATTTAATTTTAACTAGAATAATTTTTAAATATGAGTAATAATTTGAAAGGCTCTATTTCTTACATCCTTTGTCTGACTGACACCCACATTTAAAGCAGACCTTAAAAGCATCTGTTTTTTAGTGCCCAAAATTTTGAGGCATCCTGGAACACTACTCAGATTTGAAAATTGACTTGGACAATTTAAATTTATTAATTTTATCAGTTATTTTACTCTTCTTCTCCTTCTTCATATGTGGTTCTATTTTAGTTACTTAAAGTCATTGAATTATGTATCACCAAGGCCATCATTTTTATTCATTCCCTGAAAAAAATGCATAAAATTAATGAATCACTGAAAACAGATGAAAGTCCTCTGTTACTCTGCTATGATTTTATCATTGAATATTGAAGTAATCATCCAGTATTCTTTCTGCTGTGGCTCTTCTAATTTCTGCAATGCACAATAAGGTAAGTAATTAGTTTATGACCTTCTTTAGGCAACTACTCCTTTTTGAGGTTAGTAGAAAAAATTTCATGTCACTTATGAAAGCATTGTACATGCTTTGGCTTCTCTCATACATTTTTTATACTCTTATGGCAAAGTATTGCACTTGGAAGGAGTGACAGCTTCTTCTTTTCATAACAGATGAATAATAAGGAAACCTTAAATGGTCACTGAAGAAAATCATTAGCAAATGGGAGCTGTAACAAGTCACCAAATGCAAAAATGGGAATAAATGAGAAGATAAATCTGTTTGAAGCAATTTAGCCAATGGCATGAAGGAAATTCACTGACTTCTGGAGCAGTTTCTACATGTTTGCCGGGAGGCTCTATGGATTATCTCTGAGTATTGTATTTTGCTTTATTCTGGAAAAAAAAAAAAAAAAAAAAGTATTTGACAGCAGACTGTGGTCTTTTTAACTTAGGGTGTTGGATGGTGCTTATAAATGTTTCTAGCCCTGCTTTCTGTAGAAATAGGTAATTGGTTCATCCTTTTCTCCCCTAAAAAATGAAAGAAATAAAAGTGTAAGTATCTCTGCATGCCACAATTCCAAAGTGTATGGAGCACAGACCATCTCTGAACAAAGAGAAACTCTATGGAATCTACATACTCTATGGAGTTTCTAGTTTTTAATCTAATGTAATTCTTAAATAGTAATAAAACTGCTAATATAACAGCAAGTAGTAAGTTTTTATTGATTCATGTTTCCTTTGAGATGTGCATGCATTGAGCTTCAGGTACATTCTGTGTGAGTCTGTAGTGAATTTTTAGTTTGATATTAATTCTTTTTTTCTTTCAAATTTTCTTTTCTTTGACTACTTATAGCTCATGCTTTTTTGGCAGGGAAGTAAAATTATTCTACAACATGGTTAAGCCCTTGTTGTGGGATGAATGGTACCTCTTTAGGATATGATTCTTTGGAACAAACATTGAGTGTGTTTTCCTCACTGCTTCCACTGTCCTTTTTGTTTCCTTCCAAGTCCTGACTTTAATCCTCCCTTTCATATCTTCTCACTTCTCAGTGTTTCTGTCCTCATTCCCCAAACCACACCACTATTTCCTGCCTTATTTCTTAATCAGTATTTCCACCTACTTTTTCAAGCTTTTTTTCTCCATTTTTATTTTACAGTCTTCCCTCTTGCTTTTCTCATTCTCATTCTTTTAGTAAACCAGTACTCTTTTCACAGTGCTAAAGGCCCTTTTCTGATTTTTGAGGATAGAGTATAGAGTTATGGACAACTAATGTTTGAAGAATCTGTGCATGCTTTCTTAGGAGGCAAGCTATAAATTATTATAAGCTTAATTTCTTCATTACCTAGCTGATTTGTACATGTTGTCAGTGTCATTGTCAGCATGATGATAAAATGCAGCAACAGTTTTTGTTTTCAGATCCAGCCGAATCCCCTGCAGATTATGCCCTGGCAGAGAAAAACAAATTTCAAATCAAATACAATTTCTATTGCAATACTCTTCAAAAAAGCAGACTACATTGAAATTCATGAACTTCAAGATGTCAGTAATGGGTGAAATAAAACTACATAATTATAAACTGGAATTTCTAGTTCTGCATACAAAAATATTCTTCTCGACTTCCAGGTTACATTTTTTCATTTTACCCACTATTTTCATCTTTCCCGTGCTCTGCTGCTCCTTCTGACCTTGAAAAAATGTTTTTTAAATTGCTTACAGATTTTAGCAAGATAATTACACCTCATATAAGTAACTAAGCCTTCAGTTTTGTTCTTACTACATTACTTTTCCATCTAGCCAGAAGCCATTCAGATGTTGCAGTATCTTTCTATTACATGCAGCTCTTTATTTTCACTAAGTTTCCTAGGAACTGACATTCTAAGTACTTCAAAAACAGAATCACGACAACCGAGCTTTATTTTAAACTACCACCAATAGTCATACAGCAAACTCTGATTGCCAGGGAAGTTAAGATTTTAAAAAAATGCCACTACAAAATTGCCACATATTGTCCTATCAGAGAGACAAATTATATATGTCAGATAAACAAGAGATTTGTCTCCCTCTCAATTTAGTGTTAGTTCCTAGTTGTTATAATGATTAGTACCATAGCAGTTTGAGGAAGAGCATTGTTCTAGCTATCTCCCTGTTATGCTGTCCCATTTATATTCTTCTTAAACTAGGACAGTGTGTCATCCTGGCTCCTACAGTGTGCTGTAAATTTTCTGCTGGAATTTGATGGACTTGAGAGTAATAACATTTGTGCCTAAAAAGATCCCCTCTTAAAAAGAATATTCCAGACTTCAACTGGATAGTACCACAGTAGGTGGAGTATGCTGCAGTAAATCTCCATGCCCGTATAGGAACTGGCACAGCTGAAGAATGTCTGCTTTTCTGTGTTAAAGAGTAATGCAATGCTACTGATGATTTGGACTTGTGTTTCTGTCATTACCCTACCCTGACAACAGTCAGGATTTTTGCAGGAGAAGATAACACACAGGAACTGAAGCCACGAATTCATAACAAGAGTAGACAGTGGTATGTGGTAAATCAGAAATCTCCCTTATTTCATGTACGTGCATGAAGTATTTGAAAGTGGTATGGAAACAACAGAGGTAGGTTTCTTGTTTATCTGAACCATTCCTCATATAGCAGAAATCAGCATGTTTGTCAGACACTAAAACACTTCACTTTGGTTTTGGTTATAGTATGATCCCTGAATCCTTTGTAATACAATGAGAAGGTGTTTCTATACTGTCAAGAAAAGAGCTACTTTCTTCTCTTGTGGACTGTCCCCTTCAAGAGCTGGTTGGAAACATTGCATTGGTATGGACAGGCCTGTGGCAATCACTCTACTGGTGACCATTACCCCAGCACACAGAGTGTGGTAGAGAGGAGGGTGAAAGCTCCGTGTCTCCAGCTTGGGCTTCTTTGCATGTCCAGATGGACAGCTTTTGATCTTCCTTCCCTAATGTGCCACAAAGGGAAGTGAGTGGAAAGGAATGTTTCCTTTTAGACATAGCAATGCCATCCAGCCTCTTCCACGGGCAGGCAGCAGCTAGGAGGATGACGTGGTTGTTGTGATATTGCCATATGTAATGATGATCCAGTCTCTTGGAAAAACAGATTGTGATTCAAAAGGAAGCAACCCCCAGGAGTTTGTGAAATAGAATTAGGTCTCCTAACAACTGGTTCTGCTGGAAAATAACACTCTATATCAGGCCCTGTATATGAAGGCTGTATGTTTCCTCAGGGTTTGCTCAGAGCCAGCTGTGACAAGGCTTGAAGTTGTAAAAATCCTTTGCCTGGCAGAAGTCATTGAAGTAGAGTTGTGGCCACATTGACTTAGATGTAGTCAGTAATTCCTCAGTGAGTTAAATTAATAAACATCCAACCTAATTGGAGCATGGTCCTTACCTTCCTTCAGATCTGGAGCACTATTATTTTCTTGCTGATTATCTAGGAAACTGTATTGCAAGGACAGTTAAGAAAAAGCTAAATGTAATGATTTGATAAGACTGCTCTGAAAAAAAACCATCCTTTCTGGCATTGACTTCACATGGAAGGGGAAGAACAGCCTGGCCAGGTGGGTGCCATGGCATTAACAAAGAGCTGAAATTACTCACATGTTCATGCAAGTCGCAGATTAAAAAACACCCTAAGCAGTGGCGAATTTAGCACTTAATGTCTACAATTTGCATCCGATTAACATTTCAATCATTTCTTCATCTTAGGTATTATTTTTAAAACTTGCAGAACCTGTTAGACCGTTGTCCTTTTATGTGGAATAAACAACAAAAAAAGTTTCTCCCTCACAGCAGGCCTCAAAAACCAAAGCCTATGGACCCAATCCAAAATCCACTGAAAGCAATTTTCCCACTTAACTTGCTGGGTAAGTGGGAAATAACCAGCACAAGAGGACAATGATTAAACTGGCAAGATGATTTGGTCCCAATCAGCTCTGAATGATGTCTTTTAGCTGGGGCCCCGCTGCTGTTGTTACATCCAAGAGAAATCTGACCAAGGTGTTGGGCTTACACCTGTACGCTGCTGTTTGGTAAGATTGTTTTCCTACAGCTTTGTCCAGATGGATTTGCGCATTTTGGCATGCAAAATTAATGTATTTTAACATAACTTGAGAGCAAAAGCCAACATGACAGAGAAAACCTGTGGTGATGAATAAGGCTGGTGTGGCTCAGAAAGAGCTGTGAAACGTTGCAGTGGCAGTCCTGCGCTGTCATCGCACACCAAGCTGTGTAAAGTGATCTCTAAGGATCAGAGGCATTAGGAGATGAAGCTAGACAAACACACTTCTGCAGTAATGCATCTTTTGCTTTAGGTCTAAACTAAAACAAAAAGATCTTAAAATGATTCTCACTATATCCAGGTCCCAGCTGCTTCTGTTCCTCAAGAGAAAATACAAATATATATTTTTAATCACTACTCTTCTCAGTAAGTTACCTGGCTGCAGTATCCCTCTCTCACTGCCTGCTTTGGCCAGTCCAAAGGCTTTCATTATCAGAGCTTACCCAGGCTGCCCCTTCCCAGATGGGCTGGCATGATCAGCTCGGACCAGGTGACTGGCATGTTTGCTTTTTCACTGAGCAGAGCAGATGTGATCTGTCGTGACTTCTGTTAGTGTGACCTCTGCTGTCACACGAACGAGAGTGTAGTGGAATAAGTGGCTGTAACCAGGCTACTGGCATTTGTGCTGGAAGCTTATACGGTATAGCATGCTGACTTGTACTGCTCTGCTTTTCCCAAGAGTTTGGAAATCTGCTGCACTGAATTTGGGAATTCAACAATGTGAGCAGATTTAAAAAAAAAAAAAAAGTTGCCTTTGTTGCCTTTTTTTTCTCCTCAGCTGACCTGTTGTACTGAACATAAAGTGGCTGTGCAATGCACAGTTTAATATGGTACCACACACTCAATATTTTAGATGTTGATTTTAGCAGGAAAGAAATAAAAACCAAATTTGCTTATCAGCTTTGAAGAAGAAGGGCTGTTGCGGAGTACAAGTATTATTTTTTGACACGTTTTCAGACCAATCAGAAGTTTCCATGTAGACAAGATCTAATTGCTATTTTCTGGTACCTCAAAGTAACATTGCAGGCAGCCGGGAAAGAAAAGCTGCTCTTCTCTTCTCAGCCAGAGGATGGAAAAAAGGAGAAAGGAAAGTCTCTTATAGAAAAACACTAGTCCTTTGTGTAAAGAGGTAGCAGATCCTCATTTCCATTTTAGCTGCACAGATCTCAGCTGCACTTTACATGGAAGTCGGGTGCCTGTAAAGGACTCCATGCAATCTTTCTATACATGTACTCACAGGAATGAGTCTGAGGCAGCTGTTGGCAGACAATGCAAACCACAGCCTAATGCATCTGCTTTAATTCACATGTGTTTTCTCCTAAGGTGGGTGAAAGCAGACGTGAATAATAGCAAGAGCTAGCCTGGTAAGGCTCTCTTCAATGGCTCGTTAAATGCTCAGGATTTTGTTCATAAATGAGAATCTAGAAGAAGGAGGTCATTGCAAACTAACTATCTGTACAACATAAAAGACTTCTTAAAAGTGCCAATGATAAAAGCTTTCATCCTTACTGATATGTGTTGTGAAACCCTGAATGCAGGAAGAGACCTTAGCCTGGTTTGGATAACTCAGATGCGTATCTCTTCCCCCACTGTCTAGGAAGAATTAAACCAGTTTATGATATTAGAATAGTGATACAGATCTGAAATATGAATATCTTGTTTTGAAAAGAGAGACAAATTGGCATAAGTAATTTTGTTTTCAAAAATAGTTTAGTTTCATTTTTAAACCCTGGCTTTCAGGAAAACAGGCTCTCTGACAGATAATGTTGCACCTGCAGGAAAATTCATTGATTGATGACACTCTGTATGTGTTCCTGTCTTTCTAGTCCTCACATTGAAGAGCTTTGCTTGTTTCACAAACACACCATTTCAGAGTGATTGGATGCCCAAAGAGAGCTGCATGTCATTGTGCTTTCAGTCTTGACATTGATTGATTGAAGAAGTCAGGAATAAACCTTCAGACACAGCAGGTACCTTAGAAGTATCCATGGCTGCCAGGAACTGAACTGCTCTGAAGTCAGATGATTTCGGGGAGTGGGATGGGAGGTCGTTCCATGAGGGTGGGCAAATTACATAGCAAAGACCTTTTAGCTGTGTTTTCCAAACTCAGAAAATCTGGTATGCTGCCTTTTGTCTGGATATGAAAAATACTGTACTCATTGTTCACACAGGATCAGCTCAGAACAAATTCAACAGACAGCTACAGAGTGACAATATGTGAAAGCTAATAATAAATATGAATATAATAGCTAATATGAAAGCTAAAAATATTAAATTATTTTGTCATGGCTCAGGATTATCCATATACTCATATGTTGAAGAAAAATAGCTACAGAGTTCATAGTTTTACTCCAAACATCCTACATAATTGTCTTTTTCATGGCTTAGAAATATGTCTACACAGTTTTGTTGCTCTATCTCTGTAATCACTCAAAACATACCATTTTGAAATTTGGGGTTTCGAAATCACCTAACATTCAAATAAAATTGGGAAAAATTGTGCTTTTTTTTTTTTTTTTCTCCTTGCATCTTGTAACTGTTAATGAAGTTTACAGGATTCCCTGGAGGTACAGTAAGGTGCATCCATATATGGTCTATTCAGGTGACATTTGAAAAAAAATCTTAAGATATTCAGATATGTAAGAAAGACCACTATGTCCTGAGACATTTTCTTAATGTTATTTACTAGACCATGAACAATGTTTCTCCTTAACTTGTGTTCCCCATGACATAGGGACATGCAAACTAATGCATTGAGAGTAGAGTGAGGATAAGGTGCAGAAAAGCTGATGTCTGTCAGTGTGTAAGAACATCCTTCCAGTACTCTCTGGCTGTACCTCAGTGAAGTATAGCAGTGCTATTGTGTTTGCCAGCTGCTGGCCAGACACTTGAGCAGACTCATGGGATAACCAGTGTCTGGAATAAGTAGGTCAGAAGAGTAGCCTAGGTGTAACTAGGACAGAATTTTTCCAGATTTGATCTGTTGTAGGGAATAATTCCTGCGTATAGTCCATGAGCCAAAGGAGTCTCCCTATAGCTATGCCAGTAATAACATGGCTGCAACTGATGTTCTTCAGTGTGGTGAAGAACTCTTATAGAAGGCTTGCAATATCTAGACCTGTAAAGATAATGCTGTCTGATTTTTTTACCATGTGAAGTACCACAGAAATCTAGGAAATTTAACAAATCCATTTAGTTGCACAAATACCCATGCACAAGTGTGATCCAGGGACATATTTCTGTAACCCTCCACAAGTTTTTGAATATTTGATCAGAGATTTTTAAGGGTCCTATCAGCTGTAACCTGGTAACAGTTTATCATTACACATAACACACTAAATCCTTTTGTTTTTATACATTAAAGAATTAAGCCATTACACAGCCAAAGAGCAAACAGGCATGATATTTAACCAGGTCTAAATCATCACTCTAAATCATTTTGCATAATAGGTTGGCTTCTTGTACTGTACACATGAAGAGTTTGAATCCTCAGGAGGGTAGCTCACAACTCAAGGAGGGGACAACACAGAAGTAATCAAAACAGAGAGCTGTATAAGGAGCTCCTCCAGCATACTGTCCCACCTTTGCCTAACAACATTTCTCAAACTGCCTTTGTGTTCCTTTCTTCCAGGTGCTGCATCAATTAGTTTAACTCAGAGATGACATTGCTTTATTCTTTATCTGTTTTACAGAAAGGACCCAGGCACCTTGTAATAAGAGCAATTATTTTTAAGCGTTTTCTTTAAAGCTTTCTCTTATTCCATATTGCTCACAACAAATGAGTTGCATCATTAACGAGATGAATCTCAGCTCATCTACATCAGCAAAGCCCCACTGACCAAATTTAGAAAAGGAGGCACAGATGCAAATCATTTATCTACACTCCAGTAAGAAGACAGCTTAGCATCAACACAGGCTTTGTAGCTGCATCTAAGACATGTTTGTAATAAATGACAAACTTAAAATGGAGTTAGGGTTCAGAACAGAGGCTATCGGCTTTAGATTAAATGAGATGTAGAAGGAACACCAGACAGGTTAAGGTCTAACCTTTATAAGGGCAGAGCTAATGATTAAAGGGTCCTGTGATAGGGTAGTAAGTCAATAAATTCAGGTAAACTAAGCTGTGGTTTGGAAAGGACAACAAAGCAAAGTTTGAAATGTGGCAATATTGCTACCTGTAACTCTCACCTATTAGGGGCTGCTGGTAAGGACAGGCATCAGATTTATGTACTGCTTGGTAGGGACAAATAATCTAACATTTAAAATGGGTTTTGGTACTGCTGAGATGACTTTTGGGATAATACTGGCTATTTAGTTGCACCTGAAGCTAGGCTGGCAGGCAGACACTGCTCATTTTGAACAGACTTAGACTGTTAATAACCTATATTGCAGGCTTGGTCCTCAAAAGTTTCCTGATGTGGGATAAAAGTATTATGAGGCGGTCTGTACTGTTTATGCCTGAATGGTTTGCATGGCTCAGCCAAGTGCTCTGGCAGAATTGGAAACCTACAAGTAGGTCTGTAGTATTCCAGGTCAAGCAAGGTCTTCAGTCAGGCTTGGGATTTCATCTTGCCTTTGGAAGACCAGAAGTGCTGTAACTGCATTTTCACCTCAGACTTTTCCTTGTGAGCCCTTTTGTTTTCTTGTCTTGGTGCTTTTCTTTCCAAGGAAGGTAGGTGGTCCTTTCAGTATGTATTACCAAGCACACCCTAGGAATTAGGTCACTCTATGTTAAAGAAAATTTCTTCTCCTCCACTCCAGTAAGTGACTACCACAACATAAAAATACTAATTTTTACTGCAAAGCAAAGATCAAGTAAAACAAAGGCAAAACTGTGCCTTACCCTTTGTTCAAAGCTACAGAGCCTGTATGGAGAACACCAGCTTTGGTAGCTTTGGTTCCTTCTTTTCCAAGACTTAAACAAACAAACAAAAAACAAAACAAACAAAAAACATAAAGGTGGTTTGAATTCCTGTTTTAGTTATATTTCTTGTTGCTTGAGCATACCAGTCTGCTCTTTCTGTATAGTGCCCTATGGTAAGGTGGAAAGTCTGTTAGACTATAACATGCACACACATACACACACACACACAGTGTAATCTTTATGCTTCTTCCAAAAAAACAGTGCAATATGTTTTCTAAATTACCTTGAGACACTTGGAATCAAAATAGTGGTATGTCATTCTCTGCTTTCCTGAGTGCATAAATTTTCATCCCGCAGTGCTGTTCTTTATGGTGCTTTCTAAAATAGCTAAACAAGTGAAAATTGTTTCCAATTCATCGGTTCTGGTAGTTTGGTAGCCTAGTAAAATAAATTTAGATTTTTAAGTCAGTTGGAACATCACATCAGTTACAGAAATATAAACTGCTCAGCACACAGCTGAGTGTACCATGAACTGAGGCAGAGCCCCACAAGGTCTTATCTCAATGCAATAGATATTTTTATGTTTCTTTTCTAGCCATGTGTATGATTTTCTCAGGCTGGTGGCACTAACTCCCTGGGTATGTACATGAGGATACTTGTGTGTGTCATTTGTTCTAGTGAATATACAAATGAGCAGAGCTAATGGCATATGTTCAAGAGAGTGGCCACCTGTGATATGTTTCTCTCTTGCAACTGGTAAAAATGAAAGAACTTGCTGTCCCTAGTCTCCTTGGGGAAAGGAGTGTTAGAAACATATTGCCAACCACAAAATGAGAGTCTGCTTGGCTTTCTCTTTTCTTTAACAGTTAGAAAGGGGGAAAAGATGTCTTCTTCCCTCAATAGCCATGAGGAAACACATCTTGTAAATAACAGTGGGGTAAGATACTTAATACACAATGCTAAATGATTATTCAGTGATCAAAGCACTCATTTGTGTTAAATGAGCAATCTGGTCTTTTGGTTTCCACTGTTCACATCTGACTCTGTTGCTATCTTATCAACAAGAAGAAAACCACTGGTTTATGAAATGCAATAGCAAAACCTAAAGGGAGCTGCCAAAATCCCTGCTAGGGTAAACGTTTATTCAGGCTCTTCTTGAGACAAAAGAAATACTTAAACAGATAGGAAAGCTAAGGATGCTCAACTAGATAATTTTTAAACTGTGAAATTCTCAGTTATTATTTTAAATAGGATGGACTATCTAAACTTTCTTCTTTGCAGTTAGAAAAACTTTCCATCAGTCGAAGAGATAGGCTTTCTTTTTCTATGTTTGTGGTTCACAAAACATAAATGATATATATATATATGGTTATCATGAATTCAGTGGTTTAGGATTACTCTTGAAATTGTCACTAGCTTTACTGAGCTTTATGTGTACAGAGTAAATTAACTGATCACATATGACTTTAAAATAAATACATGTGCTATGCTAAGAGGGCTGTAATTAGTGTTTCCTTTGGTTTCTTGTTCTCAGTTCCGGCTTACTTAAGTACATGGTTCAGACAGCTGTAAAATAATATCTTTGGATTCACTACAGTTGTACAAATAAAGCCCTTGTCTATCTTACTGCCTTTTCACAGACCTTGCTGCATGGTGAAGGTGGATTGGATTCCAGAAAGAAAGCAAATTTTTTCCAGTTTGTGAAGCTCCGTGCTCCTTAATGATGTCTTACTGCAAGATGGTGGCTTGAGAGCTGAAATCTGTTACAGATTACCATGGTCTGTTTAAGATAAAGTAATCTTTCTCTTCGAAACAAAGAAGGGGAGCGCAGAGCAGAAAACAGGAAATCACCATTTTACTTTCTGAAAAAATCTGGTGAAGTATAATTGAGTTTTTCTTACAGAAACTTGTGGCTCTTTGGGGCTTTTTTTTTTTCCCCCAGAGAGAAAGGTAGTTTGCTTGTCAGAGAATAAGTTTAAATACAGAATGATAAAGTTTTATAGCTTATTTAGTACTTCAGAATACAAACATTGCCTTTTCTTTTTCTGAGAGTGACTCCTGTATGCAACAGTAATTGTGCTCTAGCTATACCTTCTGGCAAGTCTGATTTGCATGATTAAAAAGGGGAGATTTTACTATATTTTCTACTGTAGCATTTTGCCACTTCAGTGTTTCTAAAATAGCTCATATCATTTATTTTACATCTGGGTTAACATTGACTAGGAATATAAAGCAGTAACATCATGACTTGCTGCCAGAAAAAAAAAAAAAAGATATTAGTAAAAGTAAATGTTGGTATGAAGTAAATGTAAAAGGGCTGCTGCAATAAATTCAACTACTGTCTATTGTAGAGAATGTTATGCTGTGTTGTGGCTTTTTTTTTTCTCCTCCTTGAATGAATGTTGAATCTCTGTAACCTTTAGAAGATCTGTTCAGTTTTGAAAACTATGGCATCTGAATATCAGGATAATATAAGCAAGTCCAGAAAGCTTGGCATAATCCACCTACAAGTATTTAGAGCACTTTAGGCAGAGCTGTGGATGGGTTTCCAAGGGATAAACTATGTTGTTGAGGTCAGAACTCCACTTAAGACAATATGGCCGAAATTTTGGGATGGTTGCCTTTCTTGAGTTTCTGTGTTTTAAGTGTTCTTAACTCAAGTGCAAAGCTAGTGACAGTGCAGCCATTTTACTTTCTTAACTGCTTGGGTGTTTTGTCTTGTCCAGGTAAATCTGGTAGATGCACTGAATTCTGGAAAGGCTTTCTCCCTATGTAGAGAGACAGTTATCTAACAAGTTTAATTCCTTTTGCAGTGCTGAGGATCAGTAGCTGGACTTGTGGTGACAGACAGTTTAGGTTTGTTTCCTGAAGGCAGTACATTGGTGACACTTGGTAGGTCCTGTTATTTCCCTTCAGATTGCATTTTTTTATTTCCCTTCAGATTGCATTTTTAAGTCTCTAAACTATTGTAGTGATATAGCATAACTGAAATACTCTGTCTCAGTAAATTTATTAGCCCGACATATCCAGGAGCCTAAGTCTGATGATTTTAACAGACTTTTTGTCTGTACACTGTATGGCCATAGCTATAGTATTCAACTTCTACATGATGTTTCTAGAGGGGGTACGAGATTCTCAGTTTTCGTAAGTTCCTAGTATTAAAATTCTGACTATGTTACATATTTATTTCTGTAGTGAGAAACATAGCAACAGAAGCAAGGTTTCAGAAGGCATACAGTGACCTTGTTCAAGGGCTTTTGAATACCAAGCTTGTTAATATGTGCAAGGTCAACATGAAAATTATGAGCAGAAAGCTTAAATGGCTGGTAGTTGTTATACAGCTGAATAATGGAAGATTGTATTCTCTAGACAGAAAGAAGTATAAAAAGAACAGCATTACTGTAAGCTTGTTATGTGTATAACAGTACAGCACTAAAAGACACATGTTTAGCAGCCCAGTGATTTTGTCTTTTATTTAATTCTTGTCGTGTTGGTTTACCTGCTTGTTCATGTGTCAATGCCTGTATGACATTAACAAAGTACAGTTCAGCTATAATACAACTAAGGTTAGTTTTGCTCAATGTATATTTAAGCCAGTTGTAATCACAGGTCACTGCAATTTGCAGTTTCTAATTTGCATCTGTGCTCTCTCTTACTGATGTAATCTTTGGCAGCTAATTCTGATTTTACCAGACTATTGCAATTATCCTTACAATCTGTTAATTACTAGACCTTAGAGTACAGCTGGAAAAAAATCTTAAAGAAAAACAAAGTGGTCCATTTACTACATTGTTAATACTGTTAAATTAGAGGCTTTTCTAGAGAACTCAATCCAATGCATAAAATTTGGAAAAATAATAAATGTAAATGCTTTGAAATGCACACTACACTGATATATTTGGCAGAGGAGAGCTGGACAGCCGTTAGACCTATACTGTATGATTTGTAAGAAACACTGAACTTATTGAAAAGGGATGTAAAACTATTACAACAGTGCATTGTAGCTTTGCATTTTCTCAGGAGAGTTTTCCAACTGAATTTGTGTGTATGGGAGGCAATGTATCCATAGCATGCCAAATACTGTTATTTGGTTAGTTTGGATAGCTGGTTATGGGGGGGCTGCAGAGATCACTGGCTGTGTAGGGAAAGTATATAGATTTCTTCTGCACCTAGGTACTTCGGTTCAGTGCTGTGCAGAGCTAAGTTAACTCAGTAATAACAGACTTTTTGTCTGTATATTCTATGGCCATAGCTACAGTATTCAGTTTCCACATGATGCTTCTAGAGGGGGGAGGAGATCCTCCCTCCTCTTCAGTGCTTTCTTTTATCATAGCTCTTCCAAAATCCTAAGAGACAAAATATACAAGGAGAAATAAGTGGAGAGCCACCAAAAGTGTGTAGAAAATATCTTGGCGTATGAAGAAGCATCAGTGAGATGGAACCAGGAGATCCTTTTAAATTGAAAAGGAATGAAAAGAATTAAAGGATTGAAGGCTAGACTGTATGGAAGAAAGAACTGGGTAGAAGAAGATCACAAAAATAAGCAAACTGTAATCCCAGGACTAGGACACACTTTGGACTGAACTGTAGTTCTTCTCTTTACATCTCAAACAGATATAATTTCTCCTTGTACATTTTTCCACCTTTATACTGCTGAGTTCAGTTGCTTTGTTGCCACTGTTTGCAGTTCTATTCATGTTTAGCTTCCATGGACAGTTATTTGGATATATCTGGAGACAACAGGTCACCCTGTGTCCCATGCTGTGGATTTTCATGTACCTGCCTAGTGCTGAAAGGTTGCCAAAGTGCCTCAGAGAAGAGAGGCTTTAACAATGGCTTTCTAGAGAAGTTGTGCTGGGCTTCTCATGCAATGGCATTTAGAGGCTGATGCAGGTCAGGGAGAGGTCATGATCAGAAGAAATGTGCACCTGTATGGCTGCTGTGACAGCAATCCAATGGACTAGCAGTGTTATGGAGCTTCCTGAGCAGAGGTGAACAAGGTACTTGGGCAGAGGGTATGACAAAGGGATGGACAGGACACTGTGCCACCTAGAAGCAGGCAGATTTCAGCCCCAGGCTGACAGCCTGTTGTACTTTCAGCAAGCTGATGTTTTCATTCTAATGAAGCATGTAGCCCATTGTGGCCTAGGCAGACTGATTTGGAAATGCAGTTGATTCAATGTTCAGTATGAGTTCTTCTTAACTGTAGCTGGTGACTGAGGTTTTGTTTGTTTTTTGTTTGTTTATTTTGTCATGTCATGGCAGAAAATGTAGCACTTTTAACAGCTTTTTGGAACACTAGTTAAGACCTGTGAAATCATAGAAGAGAAGATCAGAAATCTCTGATTATCTTAGAAACTGTGAAACAATTTTCAACCTTGTTTAATACTTTTGTGAAACAAACTTAAGCTTTGATGGTGGAACTGCATCATTTCAAAAGTAAGAACTGGATATATATTGGAATTTTTAAGATCTTTAATTATTTTTTTTTTAAGACCAAATGGAGATGGCTTAAAATGAATCATTTTGATGCCGTATCAAATCTGCAGTGGGCAGGGAATTGAGATAGTCATTGTTTTGTAGAAACAGCTTCAGATGAATATAGTCTAATACATTATGATTACAATTATAGTCAGCCATATTTTCTGTATTTTATCTATAGTTATTATCACAGGTGAGAAAGTGTGTTTAATGATTTTTTTCCCCCATATCAAATAACTATGCCAAGAAATTGCTATAGTTAGCTATAAGGCCAGGTTTATAAGAACAAGTTCTTCATCCATTTCTTTAACCCCTTGGGAGTTTGGTTTGTAATGACCTCTGAAAACTATAGATTTGTATTGATGTTTCACAGGAATATGTAAGGTGGAGTAAATTTCTGATCTGTTGTTCTGCCATACAAGTATAAAACTACTCTCACATTCACAAAATGTTCAGTTTCTTGTGATTTTCAACTAGTTGTGCCATGCAAGTGTCTCTTCTTGTCTCTCAGTTGTTCACTTCTGTCGGCCAGATCTTACAAAAGCTTATTGCATGTGAGTACTCAAGTAAGTATTGCATTTACACCAAGGAATTGTCCAATTAAATCAAAGTGCATGTTGGATCAAATCCAAGAACCATTAAATCAATTGAAGTGCTTCCACTGACTTCAGTGGAAGTTGGATCCAAGCCATTATGTTTGCAGCTTTCCAAAAGTACCATCAGTTATATCAAATACACCTACTTAAATTCAATTAAGAATAGAATAAAATCTTCCAATGTTTTACAAGACATTAAAATGTTTCTTCATACAGGAGTAAGAAGATGTGATGTCACTCTGTACCTTAGAAAATTTTTGAATGCTATGTTATAAAATGCTATGTTATAAGATCTAATTAAAAAAAAAAAAAAAAAGAAAAAAATGCTATTGCAAACCTAATAGGGGAAAGCAGATAGGTTAAGAACTGACTGAAGGTTATCAGAATTGCTGTTACTCCAACCTTACTTGTTTGCCATTTTGGTTCATGAGCATTCTATTTGCATATAGACTGTAATGTAGATTTTCTATCGTAAAAGTTTCGAGTGGATTCACCTGAACTGATCATAAGAATGAACTTTCATTAAAAGAACTTTTGCAGTTCTGTATTCAGCATAATAGATATGACCTGAATTGAGTTATTCCTAAATTCCTAAATTAGGGTTGCTGTACATGTCTAGAAAATAGTTTCATTATATTGTTTCCTGAGGATTTTTAAAATGCTGCATCATGGGTGAATGGAAAAGGAGTGTTGATGCAATACTACTTCTATGTAGGTGCACAGTTCTTTGAAGCTTTCACAGTAAGATCAAGAACAATAGGAACATCTTTAAGGTTCATTCTTAGTAATCCATAATCCGCTAAATAAGATCTCTATATGTTATTGAAAAGATGCATTAAAAAAAAAATTAATTGGCCATTGCAGATTTTTAGACCACTTGCTTGCTATTTTATCACCTCTTACCAACAAACAAACAAACAAAAAAAATACAACAACAAGAGTCAATTCTTTGAAATTGACCATGGCTATCAGGGGAGGTCCCAGTCAACTGGCGGCTAGCAAACATGACACCCATCTACAAGAAGGGCTGGAGGGTAGACCCGGGAAACTATAGGCCTGTTAGTTTCACTTCAGTGCCAGGGAAGCTCATGGAGCAGATTATCCTGAGTGTCATCACGCGGCACTTGCAGAGCAACCAGGCGATCAGGCCCAGTCAGCATGGGTTTATGAAAGGCAGGTCCTGCTTGACGAACCTGATCTCCTTCTATGACAAAGTGACGCGCTTAGTGGATGAGGGAAAGGCTGTGGATGTGGTCTACCTTGACTTCAGTAAGGCTTTTGACACCATTTCCCACAGCATTCTCCTCAAGAAACTGGCTGCTCTTGGCTTGGACTGGCATACGCTTTGTTGGGTTAGAAACTGGCTGGATAGCTGGGCCCAAAGAGTCGTGGTGAATGGAGTCAAATCCAGTTGGAGGCCGGTCACTAGTGGAGTCCCCCAGAGCTCAGTACTGGGGCCAGTCCTCTTTAATATCGTTATCGGTGATTTGGATGAGGGGATTGAGTGCACCCTCAGTAAGTTTGCAGATGACACCAAGTTAGGTGTGTGTGTCAATCTGCTCGAGGGTAGGAAGGCTCTGCAGGAGGACCTGGATAGGCTGGACCGATGGGCTGAGGCCAACTGTATGAGGTTCAGCAAGGCCAAGTGCCGGGTCCTGCACCTGGGGCATAACAACCCCAAGCAGAGCTACAGGCTGGGAGATGAGTGGTTGGAAAGCTGCCTGGCAGAGAAGGACCTGGGAATACTGGTTGATAGTCGGCTGAATATGAGCCAGCAGTGTGCTCAGGTGGCCAAGAAGGCCAACAGCATCCTGGCTTTTATAAGAAACAGTGTGGCCAGCAGGGCTAGGCTTTACTTGGCTCTGGTGAGGCCGCACCTTGAGTACTGTGTTCAGCTTTGGGCCCCTCACTACAAGAAGGACATCGAGGTGCTCGAGAGAGTCCAGAGAAGGGCACCGAAGCTGGTGAGGGGTCTGGAGAACAAGTCTTACGAGGAGCGGCTGAGGGAGCTGGAATTGTTCAGCCTGGAGAAGAGGAGGCCCAGGAATGACCTTATTGCTCTCTATAGGTACCTTAAAGGAGGCTGTACCAAGATAGGGGTTGGTCTATTCTCCCACGTGCCTGGTGACAGGACGAGGGGGAATGGGCTAAAGTTGTGCCAGGGGAGGTTTAGGTTGGATATTAGGAAGAACTTCTTTACTGAAAGGGTTGTTAGGCATTGGGATGGGCTGCCCAGGGAAGTGGTTGAGTCACCATCCCTGGAGGTCTTTAAGAGTTATTTAGATGTAGAGCTTAGTGATATGGTTTATTGGAGGACTTGTTAGTGTTGGGTCTAGACTGGGTGATCTTGGAGGTCTCTTCCAACCTAGATGATCCTGTGATTCTGTGAAATAATTGCTCAGAAATACCAAGCATAACAACTTTGATTCTCTGCAATTTCTAAATAATTTAGGTGGCAACCTATACTGCGTGATGGCCAGAAAGAACCATAAGTTAAACTGTTTTTCTGAATCAGTGTACTTCTGGAAATTAACCCTTGGTGAAGAGTTACTCCACTGTGGGTAAAAAGTGACATCTGAAGGAACCACCTCCATTAGGTAAAATATATATTTAGCTGCAATAAATGTAATGGGGCAATGGAAATAATTTTTTCAGCCTTTTTACTGGAACAAGTAGTCATGTATTTCAGGATAGGTGAATAACTTTTCTGACATGCACTTGAATTTAACAACTTCATTTAATCTATTTATTTCAGAGATGAGTGGGATCATTTTGGTAAAATGCAGGTACAGTGCTGTCAGCAGTGTTGCAAAATCATCCTAATTATAACGACCTACACTGTGAGCTCTGCAAGTTGTTCAGGAAAACATTTACCAGTGAAGTACTGTAGTTCAAAAGGAATGTGAGAAAAGACATTATGCCAGCTGTTTCAAACTGGCACTGTGCAGCTCTTGGGAAGGAGCACTTGCCTCCAAATGCAGTGTTGGTGACAGCTGGTGAGCAGGTAGTTGACTTTAATATTAGTCTTGCAGTTACATTGTGCTTACTGACTGTCATGTACTTTAAGTAAGTAATTTATGCTGTGAGGTTCAGCATCTCTTTCCGTTTGCAAATTGCTCAGGAGGAGTTTATAGTGTAGTTGTCTATTGTTATTTATAATTCCATGCTGAAAAAAACACTAAATGATCTTGTTCTGCAAACCAATCATTAGAAGATTATTTCAGGTATTTGTCATCCCAGGCTTGTTGGTTCAACTTGATCAGATGTTTAGCTTACTAAGAAAATGTAAAGTTATGCTTAAGAACAGGTTGTTTTAAAGGAGGATCTAGATTTCTTGAGTAGCCCAGACTCATTTGAAAAATATGTTGTATATCATAACTGAAGCTATACATGTAGAAACCAGAAATGGAGGGTAGTTTTCCAAACTTCTTTAGGAAAAGATATTTGATTTAACAGCTTGTACTATAAGCCAATTTTGAAAGTTCTAGTAAAAGGCCTTAAAAATCTACATATAAGTAAGAGAAAAATAAATGGAAGTGGTGAGACCCATTCCAGAACCATGGATAGACTGGCTTATACAGTTCTGCTATCTCTGCTGCCTTCAAAGTCTAGATCTTCTCTAATGTGACATTCCATTTTTATGAAGTTTCTCCTGAATTATTTATTTTTTGAATCAAAGTTCTTAATTTAGTTATATTTGGGCAAGACTTCTAGCAAAATGCACACAACTAATAAATGGAAAACATTCTTGTGAAGTATAATGCCGCTACTCTCAAACTTAAAAAATATATCTCTTGCAACCCCTAGAAATGTGGCATTTCCTCTTTATATAGTCAACCAATAAAATAATGTTCATATGATTAGTCTGATGGAAAACATCAGCCAGAATGCATATAGTTTGGCAACATCTGAATGGGTGAAAGTGCTTTCAGCTACAGCTTGTCCAGCTGTCTGTAGGATGCTCTTATTCCTGCCTAAAGTAATAAAAAGAAACTATGAAAAGAGAAGGTTTGAAATAGTTTACAACAGGAATATTCACATCCTGCAGTATCCTTACAAAGCACCCAAGCTACAAACCATAAGATGTATTTAATTGTGTTAGGTGTTACTAGACATGATAGTGGTTTTGTACAAATAAAAAAAAAAAAAAAAGAAAAGATATAAGCTTAGATTCTAATAGCTGAACTGTGCAAATTATCAATATACTGAAGAGTATGAATAATTGCATATCAAACACTTTTAAGGCATTGAAATAATTCATGATTAAGAATGAAAGCCAACTTATCTGACACCAAATGTTCCTTTGCAAATGTAAAGAACAGATATGACATTCAATTCAACAAGTCCAAAAAAAAAAAAAAAAACAGTACTCAAACTCTAGGTCAGGATCTCAGCTTCCATCTATTCTTCAGTACTTTCTAACAAACTCCGTAGTGGGCTTATTCCAAACACTGGATTTGAATTTAAAGTTTGAGAAACTTCAGAACTGAAGTTCAAAAGCTTGTTCCTAGGGTTTGCCTTCTCTCTCCTTAACCTTCCCCTAAACAGAGGCCAATTTAAACATTCCTTGTTCAATAGAACACTAGGATGGCAAAGCAATTTTTAACCTAGCCAAAAGGACCTCCGTTCCCTCTTTGTGTCTCCATTTATACTCCTGTTTCTGCTCAGCAGTATCTATAATAATAGCATCCGCTCTTTCAAGTGTTCCTGGCCATTTCTGCACAGGTGCAGAACTGACAATGCTCGAAAACTGTGTATGGTACTTTTAAAAGAGGAATCCATTCCTGTGTTTTGCAAGCTAATCCAAGGAGAGAATGGGGAAAAAACAAACTTTCTTTCAAAAACTTTAAAAGCAAAACAAAGCCTCTGTTTAAGTAACAGCAGAGGGATAGCTTCAAGAACAGTTCTTTTCCTGCATTAACATATTCTTGTCACTGAATGTACAGGTCAGAGGCAGAAGTAATAATAAGACACATGAAGATTTTGTGTATACATTGGAAAATTACAGTAATAGTAGAATGGGCTGAGAACACTAAGCACAGTCCATTTCCTAGCAGATGTAGGTTTTTTTCCTGATACTAGGTATTCGTGTGATGTTAAGAATCTTAATCTTCATAACGGAAACTACATCAATTCTATTCATAATCCCAAATACATTGGTACTCTCATGTCCAATTTTAATCCTTCCATTTTCAGTACTATTACTTGGGCTGTACATTCTTTGTTTAATACACTGAATTTGCTCTCCTTGTAGGAAACTTTGAGTTCTCTTCCTGTTCAGATGTTCCTGAATTTAAGCAAAAGCAGATTTAAATTTAAGCAAAAAAATTAAAACAGGCTAAGGGAGAAGATGACAGCATTTAGACGGTTACCCTATTGTAGTAATTTGGTCAGTTGTAAGCTGATTTTATGAATTGGAATAATAGTAATCACTATTGTGTTTTTCCCTTTGTTAAAGTTTTGAAAATGATATTGCAGTTTGACATATCTCATCAAGTTAATGCCATTATTACTAAAAGTAAAACTTTCCTAAACTTTCCTACTTTGTACTCTGCTTATTCTAGGTGAATTTACAGTTCCCATGTGTCAGTTTGATAGTACAAAAGGTAAAATCCTGTAGTTGTTTTAAACACACTTATAGACAGTGGCAGAGCAGGTTTCTACATCTATAACAGATCCTCAGAAAATAACAACAGGTAGCACAACACATTATGGTGTCTAATTTATGCAAACAGTATTGAAGCAAAGCTGAAATGGTTTAAACCTATCCACCTACTACAGTTAGTTAATGTTACTAGGAGCCTTTAGGAGAACTCAGTGTCATTCCTGCCAGAGTGCTCGCAATATTTTTAAGTGAAGTCATATGAATCTGTTTTAGCTTTATGAGAGAGGATCCCTTTTTCCTTTTCTCTTCTTTTTCTGTGTCAGAGTGGCTTTGTTTCCAGCCTTAGGTAAACTAAATTTAAAGTTACTTTTTCAGTACCATGGGTAAAATTCACCCAAAGACTGCCTTGTCTTCATCATAAGCAATCTCCTGTATTATTGGAGATAGTCTATGGAAGGCTCATGTTCCTTTCCTTGTAAATAAATATGGTGGTAAAGACAGAATGGGCTTGTTTTTATCCCATTTCAAACATCAGCACTCAGCTGAAAGATTTTGGGTGTATTTCTAATCATCTAAATCTTTAAAAGCATTTTTTTTAACCTCCTCATTTTTCTGCTTGTCTCCTTTGTCTCCTTAATTTATTTATTATCTCTCAGAATTTTTATCTCCACTGATAAATAGAATTCCTTTCAAATACATCACCTGGTAGGGGTGGGATGTGGCCATTTTCACACAAGATTTGTTTTGGAAGTCTCTTCCTAGAAGATCACAGACTCTCCAGAAAACTGTTTTCTGATGTTCAGGAGGAAACTCCTGTGTTTCTGTTTTTTGCCCACTGCCTCATCTTGTCACTGGGCACCACTGAAAAGAGCCTGGCTACATCATCTTAGCACGTTGCCTTCAAATATTTCTATATGTTGAAGAGACCCACTCCCCTCCTCCCCCCCCCCCCCCCCCAACGCCTTCTCTCCTCCAGGCTGAATAGTCCCAGATCTTTCAGGGTTTCCTTTCATATGACATACGATCCAGACCCTTTATCATCTTTGCTTTCCTTTGCTGGAGTCTCTGTTCTATGTCTGTATCTCTCTCGTACTGGGGAACCCACAGCTGGACACAGTACTCCAAGTATGGCCTCAGCAGAGCTGAGCAGAGAAGAATTACCTCACCTCTCTCTCTCTGTCTGCTGGCAATATTATGCTTACTGCAACCAAGGATACTGTTAGCATAGTTTGTGGCAAGGGCTCATTGCTGGGTCATGTTCGGCTTGGTGTCCCAAGGAGCCCCAGGGCCTTTTCTGCCAGGCTGCTGTCCGTTCAGTTGGCAAACAGCATGTACTGGTGCCTGGGGTTGTTGCACCTCAGGGGCAGGACATTGCCCTTCCTCTTACTGAACTTCATCAGGTTCCTGTCAACCCATTTCTTCAGCCTGTCCAGGTCCCTTTGGGTGTCAGCACAACCTTCTGGTGTATGGGCAACTCCTCAAGATTTGAAACCATCAGCAGACTTGCTGAGGGCACACTCTGCCCCATCATTCAGATCATTAATGAAATGTTGAACAGAAACAGACCCAGCATTCATCCCTGGGGTACACCACCTCTTACTTGCTTGCAGATAGATTTTGTACCACTGATCACCACCCGCTGTGCCCAGCTTTTCCACCAGTTTTCAGCATCCCTCACTGTCTGCTCATATGGGCAACACTTCTTCAGATGGGGCTCCTATAGAAGACAGTTGAAAAAGCCTTAGTGAGGTCCAAGGATTCAATATCCACTGTACTCCCCTCATCTACCAAACCAGTCATTTCATCATAAATTCTTATCAGGTTGGCGTAGCATGACTTCCCCTCAATGAATCCACGCTGATTACTCATGATCACCTTATTGTGCTTCACGTGCTGGAAATAAATGGTCTCCAAAATTAGCTGCTGCATCACCTTCTGAAGGATCAGCCTTTAGTTCCCTGGTTCCTCCTTCTTGCCCTTCCTGAAGACACGAGTGATATTTTCTTTCCTTCAGTCCTCAAGCACTTCTCCCGATCACTGTGGTCGATCAAGGATTACTGAGAATGGCCTTGCAATGAGGTCGGCCAGCTTCCTTAGCAGTTGTGGTTACATCCCATCAGGGCCTGTGCTATTATTATTGTTATTTGCACTTGAGCTTTTCTTTGTTTTTCATCATATTTTCTCCCCCTACTCTTCTGAGGAAAGGTGAGGGAGTGGCGTGGTGGAGCTGAGCTGCCCATTGGTTGTCAAACAACCATAGTGTGCTTGAATATTGTTTCCATATTCCTTCCAGGTGACTGGCCCCCTGTTTCCTTCTTATGTTAGAGCTTAGCCAAGATCATGTTCATTCACACAGGCCCCTCAGCATTTTGGCCTAACTTCCTACTCACTGGGTTGGATTGCTCTTCAGTTAAGAGGAAGGGATCCTTGAATATTAACCAGCATTTTTGTGCCCCTCTTTCCTCAAGGGCCTCATCCCATGGGACTTTTTGCAAGCACATATTTGAAGAAGCCAAAGTCTGCTCTCTGGAAGTCCAGAACTACTTTTTGCACTATTCCCTTCTCTATGGGTTGTGAACTTCACTGCCTCATAGTCACTGCAGCCAAGGCTGCCTTTGGCATTCACATTCTCGGTTAGCCATACTAACCTTGCTCGTTAGTATGAGGTCCAGAAGAGCACCTGTCCTTGTTGGATTCCCTTTCAGGAAGTTCTTATCTGTGCTCCCCAGGTGGACTGCTTATGTCTGTTGTGTTTCTTCTCCAACAGACATGGTGGTTCAAATCCCCCACGAGTACCAGGGTCTCTGAAAGTGAGGCTGCTCCTATCTGTTCATAGAAGGCCTCATCCACTTTTTCTTCCTACTTTTGTTTTTGTTGTTGTTTGTTTGTTTGTTTTTGTCAGTTTAACATTGGGAAGAAAAGGGAAAAAAAAATGAAAAATAAAAATCTTAAAAGTTTACCAGACCAGATAACTTGAAGTTTATCTGCCTTTATTCTGCAGGAAATCCAGCAGGGTCTGAGTATTATTCTTCTCTATTGAACTGATGAGATTTAGTTTAGAGAGTTCAGCTTTTAGCAATCTTTGTATTCAGAGACTGACAGCAGTGTGGATCAAAAATTAACTTCCAAGAGACATATCTCAGTGGTCACTTTTGCTCCTGGATGCCTACAGCGTATTTGTTCACACAAAATTAAATATAACTTGTAAAGAACAGAGAATGTTACATTTCTTAGTGCTGCACAGTTTCAGATCTACAATATTACGGCTTCCAAATTTGTCAGTCATTCAATTTCTGATTGACTTACTTTGAAATTGAGATGCCTAAAGGGACTTGTTTTACCCTTGCATAATAGAGAATTTGCTTCTGGGTTCATGTCTCATTTGTCAGAATAAATGCTGCGCTGTTCATAACTTACTGGGATGATCAGTCTGACTTAAAGAGTAAACACTATGCAACCAATTTTATCCCTATGTCTGTATTGCGATAGTAATCAATTTTATCCTTATATTTGTATTGCAATAGGCTCGATCTTGAGTTATTTCATAAGGTATAAATTTTCCTGACCAAGTATTTTGTGGATCCTGGAAAGCTGTACAGGTGAAATAGGTAACACCTAAAGAAAGTAACTTTAATACCAGCTCTGTGTATTACCTAGATATGCTTCATTTAATTTATTATTCTTTTTTTTTTTTTTCTGAAATCATCACAAATTTGAGTGAAAGTTAGTGTAGGTTGTTTAGATAAGATTGTTCTGAATATTGTGCAAGGCCCCAGAGTTGCTTAAAGTTTCAAAAGCCGCTGTGTTGCAGAGATCTTTATGCTTTGTCTCTTCTCTCCTTAGATATCTGTAATTATTTCCACTTGGATGTTTAAATGATGATCTGCTGGCTGTTGTCATTAAAGAAGTAATTTTTCTCCAGTCCCTCTGTTGTCCCTTGAAAGACTGAGCTTTGATTTCTTTCTGGGTACTATTTCTTGACTTTTTCCACCCAGAGTGGTCCTATATGCACCCTAAGAAATAACTCTTATTCAAGCATCCTGATTTGATTTGTCATCTGTATATTTTTCTGGATTAGAACTGCAGTCATCCTCCTCAAACAAAATCTTATGGAAAATCAATGACAAGAAGAAAATGCAAAAGGTTTTTAACACATCAACATGTTTTTATGTCTCACTGAGGCATTTTGTTTTCTTAATTGTTTGGATCTTCTTAGTTCAATTAAACAAAATATGAGACTGGAAGTCCAATTTTCCAGCAGCATCTACATGTTTTTTTCCTTCCCACAGTCTTTCATGGAATTTCCTTTTCAATCTAGTGAAAAGGTCTGATTAGTCCCATGCCCCATGGTCATGATTAAAAACTGTTTCCAGTTGCTAAACAGGATGCTAGAAGCACTTGGTTCTGCTCTGTGCCTTCTCCTTTGAAATGCTTATTTTGAGAAGGGGAAACAAGTATCAAATATCTCTCTTATTTTCCTAGGTACTTCTTCTAGAATTAGCTTGGCACAGGGATGCTTCAGTCACGTCTTTAGTAAGTGGGCCTAAAGAGATTTCTTGTGCCAAATACTTGCAAAGAAATATTTTAGGAGATGCAAGTGTCAAGCGAAGTGTCAAACCAGTGGGAGCACTCACCAACTTTGCTCTTGAACTTTCTGTTCACATGATGGTCAGTTCACATTGTGGATATATCAAATTCATTACGCATATCTGTATTCAACTTTTAAGCATGTGCTGTCTACTTGTCTGAGAGGACTGAATGTGAGGCATTACAACTTCAATGGACAGAGCTATTAAAGCTGTGGTTTCAACGTGGCTTTCCAACATGTACAAATCCCAGCAAAAATTGGACAGGGAAAAAAAAGTTTGTATTGCTGTTTTTATGGCTTCCTATTCAGTGATATATTGGAAGCAGATAGTAAAAAGTACTATGAAAAACAAACTTACACAATATTAAAAATAAATAAATAAAATTGTTTAGGAGGCTTGGTTTAGGTCCCAGACCTACAATACTAGGTAAAGCACAAAACGGCAAATTAACAGACAGTGTTCCAAAGAGCTTAAGGTTAAATGTAAGCTAAGCAACAATATATAACTGTGTTCTGTTCTTCCTCTATCTTGTCTGATTAGATAAAGTATCACATAATGGCTCAGCTTCACTCATGTGGGAACAACTGAGATCTTAGTTGCATTTGCAATTAATACTTATAAGGGAAAAAAAAAAGATGTTAATGAGACAAAAGGGCTGCTTTCTCACTGAATGCAGTAGTCTTTGAAAATGTTGATAGTTCATGACAATGACTTTATAAAATTGCATTCAACATAAAGTTGTCTGTAGCTAGAGACAACATGATGAATACTTTATTGTTAGTGACATTATAACTAAGGTGTGAACTGGCAGGGCATTTGTGATCCCTGTTTCATAATATGTAAATATAACTTAACTAAACTCTCAGGTACACCACAGAAGCCAAGACATTGGACATCTTTTAAAGAGAAATTATTCAAAGTTTAACCTATTACAATTTGGAGTGAAACTTTACATCACAACTCTACTATTTAGTAAAATAATCATTTTCTGAGAGATATTAAAGAGCTTTACTCTTATAACAAAGATCCTTTGAGACAATTGTTCACACCTAATCTAATATGTGATACAGTTACTGATATGTGGAATTGTTTTGCAAATATCTCCACTTGACACTTCTACAATAGTGAGGTCAACTTCTTTGCAAAAACTTTGTGGCCCAAAGAGGCCCAGGATATTAATTATGAGAAAATAATCATGGAAATGCACAGGCAGCAACATCCTCCCAGCCCACACTATTGAATTTAGTAAGAAGTATCACAGTCCTTAAATGTCAAGAATAATTTCAAAATGATCCTCAAAGTTATTAGTTTCTTAAAAATTATTTCTGAATTTCTCTGCTTCTCAACCCTCACATGAAAATAACCCTCTAAATTTTAAAATGGTGTTTGACTGCTACCCACACCTTCTCACTCCAGAAGAAATGTCTGGCAAGGAGAACTATGAAATGAGTAATACTATCAAGATATGCACCAATCAGAACATGTGGAGTAAGCAGATATGACAAACTTATCTTCCAGCCTGGAGTTGACACCCTTCTTCACAAAATCAGAACATGCAGAATATTTGGAAGAAAAGCTAAATTATCCAGTTTCTGCAACTTTGTGATGGCTTTGCAATGGCAGTAGGGCTACATCAGAAATGTGGTGTGAGAGGAAGAATTATTCAGAGAAAAATGACCTTGTTCACACTACAAACTGCTAGAAGATCTGTATTTCCAACTTACTTTAATTTCAGACCATGATAATTCTACCTAAAGGTGTATTCACAGAATCACAGAATGATAGAGATTGGAAGGGACGTTGAAAGATCATCTAGTCCAATAACTTGGTAGAAAACTGTGAATTTCCTTTATTTTTATTTATTTATTTTTTAAGAATGCAAAGTATTAATTAGTCTCTGATCATTGCCATCCTATGGACAAAAAAAAAAAAAAAAAGAAACTTATGGACTGAAGGAACTGCCCATGTGGCGATGCTATATTTGCTATGTATTTAAAACTTAAGTGTTTTAATCTTATGCATTGGCTGGTTGGTTGGTTGGTTGGTTGGTTTTTTTTTGTTTTGTTTTGTTTTTCAGGAGAGACTAATTCAAAATATCAGCTTCAAGTTGCTTTAGGAACCATGAACTGAGTGATGTGGCTGTGGCTGTAAAGACATAAAAAAAACAGTGAAACCTGTCTGGAGCATTAGTCCTCGTTCATCAAGCTCTTGCTCTCTTGTTAGGAACTTTGAGTATAATGTGGCTATGTAAAATTCTATTTAGGAGCCTGATTAGCAAGTAAAAGGAAAAATTCTCATGAAGATATATACAGTTTTCTTAATTTTCTTTTAGCATAGTTGATTTTTACAATATCTAGAGTCTTGTTTTTAGCTTTTTATGGTTTAAGATGGTATGTATGTGCAACCTGCACAATGGAAACATATAAACATCTCCAGTGACAAGAATGAGTCATTTGTTTCTTAATGAATGTGTTAATATTTTATAACCTCATGGTGACTGCAGAACATGTTAATAGTGCACACTGGGTACTATAAATTTCACATACTGTACCTCAATTAGTCTTACAGCAGGTGCAGGTAGGAAGAGCAGACCAAAGCCAGACTAAAACTATTTACTTTAGCTTGCTGACTGTTTGGACTGGACTGCAGCCACCAAACCATACATCATCATCTTCTCCTTCTTACTGACCTCATTGTAAAAATCAGTCCTTTTAGCTGCTGGATCTAAACTCATTATTACATAATTTTAGCCAAGACTTATAAAGGGACTTTATGAAAGTGATGTTTGCTAGGCTAGAATAAGGTTTCCAGAACTAGGTGAATTCATCCAGAAAGATTGTTGAATAAGGACTCTATTCATGGAAAAAAATAACGGTTGTCCTGGTTGGCTCAGAGGAATTGTACAGTTTGTCTGTATGTAGTGAGGAAGAGAGATTGTGCAGTATGTGCTGTTTACAAAAGACCCTGTGTGCTGTTGGGGAGAGGAAGCACACTGAAGAATTGCTCTGCCACTGACATCCATCTCCATGCCAATTCTCTACTCCTCTACTCGTCTCACTGTCTTCTCAATTGTCCCTCAGCAGACACTGCAAAGCCCAAGCCTGGTGCTTTCCAACATTTTATGACAGCTTCTCCTCTATTCTGTGTTTCAGTCCACAATAAAGCAATACAAAACATTGCTTTTGATAAATATAGCAGATATGTTTGATCAGAAGATTGCATTTAAAAAGTCCAAAGTGATTTCATTTTCTCCTGAGTTTTTTTTTTTTTAAGATGGGATGATTGTATTTCAGCTCTTAATAAACTATAGGTTTTGCAAGTAAAATGTGTAATAATAATTGGATATCTCAAAGGATGGTAAACACAGTGCTGAATTGTTTGTATGTGGTGCAAAGGTCAGAGTGATGGATACTGGTATCAAACCTAATGAAAATGTTAATATCAGTCCAGAAATGGGACAAACATTATTTCAAAATAGAGCAAAAGACTAAATGTATTTAAACTGAGGAGGAATGTGGCAAATATTCAAGATCAGACACATTCGTAAGAATAGTTGATTGCATTGTATTAGAACTCACTGAAATTTTTTGAGGACTTCATTATGTCTAATTTGTGTTGTGTAAGGTCTTCAAATGTCTGTCTGCCTTTTTATACCTCTGGCCTCTGTATTCACACCTGCCCCTCAATAAGAACAAAAAAACCACCTTGGTATGTTTGCATGAAGTTGGGGATTCTGTTGTAGCGAGAAAATAATAAATTCTATTATTCTACTGACCGTCCCTTCCTACATAAATATGCACATACATAAACTGTGTTACTGGACCTGATACTCACCAGTGCAGATGAATGTATTGGGGAGGTCAAGATTGAAGGTAGTTTGGGCTGCAGTGATCATGCCCTAATAGAATTCATGATCTTGAGGGATATAGGCTGGGCAAAAAGCATAGTAAGACTGTGAACTTCAGGAAGACAAAATTTCATTCAAGAGACTATGGGATGGGATCTTCTGGGACTCTTCCCTCAGAGATAAAGGAACAAAAGAGAGCTGGGAGACATTTAAAGAGATTTTTCTTAGGTCACAAGTGCTCTCAATTCCAACATGGAAGAAATCACCTGAGGAAGGTAGGAGAGCAGCATGGCTGCCAGGGCTTCTTAAACAAACTAAAATACAAAAAAGAAATGCAATGGAGACAGGGTCATGCACCCTGGAATATTATAAGAATGTGACTCAGGAATGTAGGGATGGGACCAGGAAAGCCAAGACACAGCTAGAGCTAAACTTGGTTAGGAGTGTGAAGAATAACAAGAAGGGTTTAAACATGTGCATGACACAGCAAAAAAAGATAAAAGAAAATGCTACTGCCCCAGGATGAGCGAGACCAGGGAAGTGGATACAATTTACACAGAGAAGACTGAGGTATTCAACTGTTTTTCCTCAGTTTTCATTGGCAATTGCTCTTGCCATACCTGCCAAGCCACAGAACCTCAAGGCAGAGACTGGTAAAAAGAAGTCACACACACTGTAGAAGATCATGTTGAAGATCATCTCAGGAAACTGAGTGTGCACAAGTTCATGGGACCAATCAGATGCATCCCAGTGTCTTGGGGGAACTGGCAGATGAAGTGGCTAAGCCACTATCTATCTCATTTTAAAAGCTGTGGCAGTCAGGTGAAGTCCCCAGTGACTGTAAAAGGGGAAACAATACAATAACATACCCATTTTTAAAAAGACCCATGGAACTATAGACCAGTCAGCCTCACTTCTGTACTTAGTTAAATCATGGAGCACATCCTCCTGGGTACCACGTTAAGGCATATGGAAGACAGGAAGATGATTGGAGACAGACAACATTGGTTCACAAAAGTGCAAGTCATGCTTGATTAACTTATTGGCCTTCTACAACAGTGACAGAATTGGTGGATGAGGGAAAAGCAATTATTGTCATTTACCTGAACTTGTGCAAAGCATTTGATACTATTCTGTACAATATACTTATCTCTAAAATGGAAAGACATGGATTTGATGGATGGACTGTTTGGTGGATAAGAAATTGACTGGATGGCCATATCCAAAGAATAGCCGTCAATGGTTTAACATCTAGGTGGAGACCAGTGATAACCATACTGGTTATCCATACTTGGATATACTTATCCATACTTACCATACTTGGACCAGTATGGTTTCATATCTTCACTGGTGACAGGGACAGTGGGACAGAGGGTACCCTCAGCGTGCTTGTGGATGACAGAAAACAGAGTGGGGCTATTGATAAACTAGATGGAAGGGATATGACCTAGAGGGAACTTGATAGGCTTGAGAAGGCCCAGGAAATTCTCATGAAGTTCAATAAAACCAAGTGCAAGGGCTTTAACCTGGGTTGGGGTAACCCCAAATATCAGTAGGCACTGGGTGATGCGTGGATTGAGAGCAATCTTGCAGAGAAGGGTTTAGGGGTACTGGTGGATGAAAAGCTCAGCATGAGCCAGCAATTTGTGTCTGCAGCCCAGAAAGCCAATTGTATCCTGCATCCAAAAAATAAATAAAAAATAAAATGTGGCCAGCAGGTCAAGGGAGGTGGTTCTCTCCCTCTACTCTGTTCTTGTCAGACTCCACCTGAATCAAGAGGGGAGTGAAGATGCTCAAAGGCCTGGAGCACCTCTGCTATGAAGACAGGCTGAGTGAGTTTGGGTTGCTCAGCCAGGAGAAGAGAAGGCTCTGGGGAGACCTTAGAGCAGCCTTCCAGTACCTAAAGGGAGCCTACAGGAGGGCAGGGGGTGCACTCTGTCAGAAAGTGTAGTGACAGGACAAGAAGTAATGACTTTAAACTAAAAGAGGGTAGATTTAGGTTAGATATTAAGAAGAAAGTCTACTCTGAGGGTTATGAGGCACTGGAACAGTTTGCCCAGAGAAGCTGTGGATGCCCTCTCTGTTAAAGTTTTCAAGGCCAGTTTGGGTGGGGCTTTGAGCAATTTGGTCTTAGTGGAAAACATCCTTGTCCTTGGCAGGGGTTATGAACTAGATGGTCTTTAAGATCTCTTTCAACTTGAACCATTCCATGAGTCTACGATTCTGTGAAAAAACAGTTTATTGATGCTTTTGAGACTCTTAAAAGGACTATGATAAAGTGTGGAACTGAGGTCAGAGAGATAAGGTGAACGAAAAGGTGAAGAGTTTGTGACATGCAGTTTTGAGGGTCTGCATAATAATAGGTAGTCTAAATCTCAGATTTTAAAGTTGGATTTTATTTTTATAATGTTGTGGGCAGAATGGACCAAAGCACTGTTTCCACCAAGGACTATAAAATTTAAGTACTGAGTACTGCTGATTAAATTTCTCATAAATTCTTACCAAAATCTGCCTAAATGTGAATGGAGATATACGCACTACTCTCAGTAGAAAACACTGACGTTTATAGAAGGGAAAAAAAAAAAAAAGAGAGAGAGAGAGAGATGTTAGAGAGATATCTTCAAAGATGAACTTCAAAGATGAATTAGGAAACATTTTCCCTACTCATTTAGTTACGTTATCCGCAGCAAAGATTCTTGGACATCTTGAAGCAGCTACTGCCAGATCCTGCTGGAGAGAGAGACAGAAACAGACCACTTCTCCAGCTGGTACATCTCTTCTATCCTGCTACAAGTGGTATTTTCCTGAACTAGCTTTTAAGAATGGGGGCATATAAATAGGTAAAGCTCAAGGAAAGCAGTACAAGCAATTTTAGAGATCACTGCGATGGTTCTGGGCTCCTCAGAACTTCAGCTAGGTAAAGGTGCTCACTTAGGTTGCTATATCTATGTCCTTGGATATAAGGCTGATCCTATCCCTGTGAATGGATGTTGTGGACTGCTCATGATAGAACCAGTATCATGTAGATTAGGACAACTTGGTGATGGTGTCATTGGATGTCCTTGGCTTTTCTACCTTGGCAAAATATCTTTGAGCAGACAAAATTATTTTCAGCTCAATTTGCCCTTCACAGTTACTATTTCTAAGACTTTGGTAACAAGAGGTCCATCACCTCTTCATCCCACCTTCTGCTATCTGGTAAATCCATGTGAGCACTCTGAGAGATTAGGCTTTCTTTTTCTCTAAAACCATCAAGCAATGACGAGCATGTAGAAAACTTTCTCCATGGAACCCAAAAACCACAAATCTAAAACTTTCTTTTCATTGCTCTTCAAATGCAGTGTTTCATTTCCTTATTCTGTTTGTTTGTTTGTCTTGTTATTGTTGTTCTTTGGCCACTTCTTAGTAGTATCTAACTGTAAAACTCTTAAATTCTGGAAGTGCTAACTTTCTTGTTAAACTGCTTTGTTAAAAAATAAAATAAAATAATCAACCAGTTGATGTTTATCAGAAGAACATTTCTCTAAAATTTAATTTAAGAGACAGGGAGGAAATAAAAATGAAAAATTTGGACTACTTTTAGATTGAGTATTTCACAGGAACATATCAGAGGATATTTTTTGTCTGCATTTCATGTGAAAAAAAGACTTTTTGCTTTGCCAATTTAACAGTGCTAATAGCATATGTAGCTCATGGAGCAATATGGTTCTTTGGAAGAACATGGCTATACGTTTTAGAGTCAGTAAATAGCTACCAAGCCATCATCAAATTAGATTAAAACTGCACCCTGCAGGAGAGAATATTATTATCATTACCTCTGTATGAAGAATATGTCGATATAGGTCTGCTGAATATTAAATCTGATTGTGTATCTGCAACAGTTTCGTTTTGAATCTATTCTTTCTCAAAGCTGTTTCATGGCTCAGGGTTTTGCATTCCACTTTTCTAGAAATGATCACATTGCCATTCATAAAGTAAGGAAGGGAAGAGTTGCTTAGTAAGGAAAATAATAATAATAATGTTGCTTTTCATTAAAAATATGTGTATGATTCACTTGTGTGTATGCTGCAAATATAGCACTGAAATAAATTTTATATATATTTATTATAACTCCCATCCATTTGTGTTTCCTCCTGTTCAGTGTGAAAAAACAAAACACTTAAAATCACATATATGTTGAAATATATTGTGCCAAGAAGACAGACAGGTTTATCATATAAAATGACATTTAGCAAGGTGAAAGAAGCTTGAGATTATCCCTGTGAAGAAGTTTGTCAGAAGGTGAGATTTATTTGTAGCAAGAAAAAAACAATGAAACTACAATAATTATATTTAAAAAAAATATTTATTCTGAGGGTTTTTTGAACATTTGTACTTAAGTAACATTCATTCTGACCAGACAGCAAGGAAAAACAGGGTAAGGCTGTTGGTGCTGGTTTTGTTTGTACAAGCACTGAGTGTGCCTGAGTGTGTTGATCTTTGTGGCCAGCTGTGTATTTACACACACACACACGCATATATGCACGTATCTGTGTTGTACATGTATGTTTGGGGGTGTGCGTCTACTGTGGATACATGCTCAGTCTCACACCTGGTTAAAACTGGGAGCATAGAACTGCAGCAACCTCTCCAGCATCAGACTACTTGATTTAATAAAAGCTCATTTCTTTGAAGATGCTTTGTTCTAGACATCAGGGTTAAAACAGCTTTTAAGCTGTTTTGCTCCTCAAGCACGGCTTCTTCTCCTTTTCCCATAGTTTGTTAAAACATTATGCAGTTCAGCATACGATGGGTCTCTCTGCAAAAGAAAAACATGCAAAGAGAATCTTTTTGCTTTGTTTAAAAGAATAATAATAATCCTACAATATCACTCTCATTAAGAATGATGGATACAGAGATCTAATAATAAACACTTATTCTATACCTATTTAGAAAATTGCTGGGTAGTGTTGCTTTTCCATCAGAGCTATTCATACGAGCAATAAATTTAATTGTAAAACTGATAAGGCTTCTTTAGTCATGGAAATAGAAAGCTGTAGTCTTCTACTTGGAAAAATACGGGCTAGGATTTGCATAGTTCATTACTAAACAAGATTTTGACTAAAGAATCTTTCTCTCTTCCTAGAAAGCAGGGTTGGATGTGCATTGTAAAGTCAAATGAGAATGTTTTATTAAAAAGATATTATTTGCATGTTTTAATATTGATAAGCCTATTTTTGGTTCTGTTGCATAAAATCACTATGTGTCAGAATATATAATCTGAACAACTCAGTTGTGAGAAAAACCCACAATGTTCATACAAGTTAGCATCCTGGATTGGTAAACTGTCTTTTGTAAGCCAGAATATATGCAGACATTCTCTTCCACACAGATCTGTGGAACAGAATTACTTGTAAATCCTATAAAAATAACCATAACCATGTGAAAAAGACATATGGACAAAATGGCTGCAGATGCCTTGTAGAAAGTTTTCTTGACATCAGGGAACTCCTCTGGTGATACAATACAGGTTCTGAATCTTGAACTACCATGCATCTATATATGAGACTTGACAAAGTAATAAAACAGTGAAGGGAAGAACATTCGAGTGAATAGGCATTCCCTTTGCTTTTCTTTTTCTTTGTTCATATCAAGAACAGCTCTAGTGCAGAATAGCATGGTCATCATCAACCCCATAGTAATCATCTACAAGGAAGCTCTCAAAGTCCAACAAGACTTTTTGGTCATGAGCTTCTCCCATTTTTTTTAGTATTTGATATGTTTTTAAGATCATTTAAGATCAAAACAGTGGATCAGAATACTATGTAGAAGACAAGACAGCAGGGTGAAGACAGTAAGCATGGCTTCATGAGAGTCCTTCGGATGTTATGTGGCTTTACTGGAGCTAATCTTTTAACACTGGATGTAGAAATACAGTATATGCCAGTGGATGGAATGTTACTGAGAGAGCGCAAGCTCACAGATCAGAATTTTTCTTTTTCTTTCTTTCTTTCTTTCTTTCTTTCTTTCTTTCTTTCTTTCTTTCTTTCTTTCTTTCTTTCTTTCCTTCCTTCCTTCCTTCCTTCCTTCCTTCCTTCCTTCCTTCCTTCCTTCTTTCTTTTTCTTTCTTTCTTTCTTTCTTTCTTTCCTTCTTTCTTTCTTTCTTTTTCTTTCTTTCTTTCTTTCTTTCTTTCTTTCTTTCTTTTTTTCTTTCTTTCTTTTTCTTTATTTCTTTTTCTTTATTTCATTCTTTCTTTCCTTCTTTTTCTTTCTTTCTTTCTTTCTCTTTCTTTCTTTCTTTCTTTCTTTCTTTCTTTCTTTCTTTCTTTCTTTCTTTCTTTCTCTCTCTCTTTCTCTCTCTCTCTCTCTCTCCCTCTCTCTCTCTCTCTCTCTCTCTCTTTCTTCAATAACAGAAAATGTGTTAATGAAGCAAAGGTGTTGTATGCTGAAAACCCTGGATGCTGTGGTGTCCTAGATCCTGCTCTTGTTCTTTTGTTCATAGCAGAACTTGTGAAGGGAAGTAGAAAATGGCATTCAGACAAACCTGTTACCATGCCTGCTATCAGTTGTCTCCATTGATTCTGACACAGGTATGTTTCTGTCAGTATGATGAAAGGCTCTGATGGGAAAGCATATGAAGGCAGAGAATAATCCAGCTCCAAGAACATGGATATAGAGAGAGCAGTGTTATGAGAACGAGTCAGATACCTCACCAGTTCAGCCTTGTGACACTGTGCTAAGTACAGCAGAGCCAAGAAACCCACAATGCAGTGGTGGGTTAGCAATAAACTGCCTGTTCTTGGAGCACTCTGACTGCAGTCAGGAATCAAAACATAAACAATATATATTGCATGAAGCCTGTTTGTTTTCTGTAGTGTATGTTCTGGCTGCATCCAAGGGGTAATGTTCAAGATGTGCTTTTTGTGGGTGGGGATGCACTGGTGGTGTGCTAAGAACAGAGAGGAACCACTTCCTTCACCTTTTTTTTTTTTTTTTTTCCTTCTCCCCCATCCCTCCTGTGTTTTGGAAACTCTGAAAATGGAAATTCAGGTGAAGAGAGAACATGTCTTTTCCCTGTAAGGTTGATGTTTGTCTGGACACTTTTCTGGAGGAGGAGAAAAACAGAGTTTGAGGAAGCCATGTCTTTGCAATGTAGCAGTTGTCTCAGTGTGAGAAGCTGCTCTAAATCTTGGAAACTCAAATGCCCTTGGCTCATTAGCAGTCTTGCTGATCAACATTTTTTGTTGTTAATGATAAACAATTAATCTGGCACAGGCTGCATACTCTTAAAAACTGCAGTTCTTCATCCCTTCTCCTCTTAGCCAAATATAACAAACAGCTAATAATCATCAACATAATGAATTTCAAATTTACAGCCAGTGACTAAGAATGAATAGCTATTTAGGAAGTGCTCTGTAGGTCTCAGCACATTGTTTAGCCCTGTTTAATCCATTACTTTTAGCTGTGCTATGTCCCTGGGACATTGCAATACAACCTGATGTAATCATTGCTTCTATGACAATTTATTGAACAAACATCTCAACAGCTTAATTTTCTTCCTGCTGGCATGTGCAGATGTCACTTAGCTGTTGTAGGTGCCCATCTATGTCCAGCCATGTGGAGATACCACTTTGCTGTTGTAGGTGCACTTCTGTGTCTGGCTGATACTGATCTCTGCTGTGTGTGACAGCTATTTCCCATCAGAGATTGACACAGCACTGTTTTTCATAGAATTAATTAATTCCCAAAACTCCATGTTCTGACTATATTGTATTGCCTTCTTTGTCTTTATACACCAGTAAGTCCCTAACTACTCTGATGTTAATTTCTAATGCAGACTTTACAGTTCTTCTGAAGAAATAAAAGAGGTCAGCTGTGACAAGCTATGATTCTCCAGTGATGTTCTGTCATTTAACATACCTAAATAGGGATTAAGTCCTGAGTACATCATGTTTGTAGGAGATATTTTATTATTTTGCTACTGTTTTCCATCAAGCTATTTTGCATGGGAATAACATGAAGTAGTATTTCACCTGTATTTTGTTGAAATGTGAGGTTTTTGACATATTTTCACAATAGATACTTCATCTAAAAACGAAAAAATTGATGTGTATATTTTCTTACCTGCTTGTGTTTTACTAATGCTGTCTCAGGGAATTTAACAGGTAGTTAATCTTCTCTTCCAGCAAGAACCTCTGCCTCTTCCAAGAGATATATTTTTAGTGTCAGCAATGTCATCTACTGTGCTTGCCTTGGCTTCTTTTGGTCCATATGCATTCCTCAATGTCTATATTCATTTGAAGGTAGAAAAATATTCCTTCCTTATTTATTTATTTTTAGATCCCAGAAGGATTTTTAAACCAAAAAAAAAAAAAAAAGATATTTTATTTCATGTCTAGCTGAGGAGTAGCCGTTCTGAATATCTTATTTTAAAAAAATCTCATCGTGATTGAAAACTTCCTCTCTTAATTGGCAGATGAGTCTTTCTAACAGCCACCGGGACTTTTAAAGTAGTGTGAGACAAACAGCACATGACCACTACTTTAAAAGTCCCGGTGGCTGTTAGAAAGACTCATCTTTAGCAAAGTCTCTGATATCCCCTGATACTGCACAGGTTTTTGCTTAGGTAGTTTTCTGCTTCTCTGGTGTGATGATTCAGGACCTTACTCTGCTTACCGTACAAGTTTATCAAATATTTAAATATATATATATATATGTGAGTTTTAATTCAGTTTGTAATTTGGATGTTTCTAATTATTTTATTCTTGGGCATGGCAATGTTGGTAATTTTGTCTTCCTTAGAAATGAAAATAAACTTTTGTTTTATCTAAACATGGTTTATTGCTTATATAAACAAATAAATACATAAATAAATAAAGCAAGTAAACAAAACTCTCTGCCTCTATATTTAAAGACCCTCCATTTTCCTTTATTCAGGAGTACTTTTGCTAGGCTTTTACTAGTACCACGATGTATAAGAGCCCAATTTTGGCCATGTTCTTTTAAAATAATTATGCCAATATCTTTCTTGCATGCATCTTGTGTACATCATACCCTCATGTTTTAACATCTGGGGACCTTTCTAGTAAAATGTTCAACTTCTTTAAGCATTTTATTTAGAATTAAATCTTATGTCCATTGGATATATCTTCCCAATGGTTTTCACATGTTTATATGCACAATTACATTGATAATATTTTCTTTGCATAGCTGGCTATTTTCTGGGCAATTCTTTCTATCCCTTGCTTGTTGGGGTAGAGATATGGTCATGAGTTTTGAGCTAGGAGATGCACTGCTTCTTGCTGTCTTTATTTCTACTTCATAATTCCTAGTCTAGAGTCTAGTAGTATTGGCTCTTTTAATATTCTTGTGAAGCACAGTATCTGATAAATGCAGCCCAAATGGCAAATTACCAACAAACAGTGTTTTTTGTTGACTGCACATCTGCTCTACTCTATTCTGTTTTATTAATCATGCTTACTATTAATCATCTGAACATCAAGCAAGATATCAGTCATTCTTATCAGAATCTCTGTATGGTAAGTAGCACAAGATATGTTCTGATTTATTTATGTACTTGTATATACATAGGTAACAACTTTGTCTTTTTGACTATTGGCTTTCAGACTAACTTGCATTTAGGTAAAATATTCTGTATTGCAATATTTCTAAAGAAATATATTGCATTTACAATAATTATTTTGGTGATACTAAGAAAATATTTTTTTTGTATATATATAGTGGAACTAGATCTTATACATTCTTTTTAATGTATCATTAGTAAAATGTGTAAGGCCTGGATTTCAGCTTCTAGTGATTCTGGCAATCTGTGTGTCCTTATCTGAATTTCATTTAAAGATTTATAGTGGGATTTTTAAAATTATTAAACCTATTTGGATTGGAATTTCATATCAGTCATTATCAAACTGATTGAAATTATGCAATTCCAATACCAAAGTTATGCTATTTCGAGAATTCTATGGCAAAGAGAAGAAGACAGTGGGTTTTCATCTGGTAATGTAAGTCATGACTGGTATTATTTAATAGACAATGAAGCAAAAAAATTTAAGGACATGCCTGACTAATGTCTATAGAAAAAGGCAAGAGAATTAAATTCTGACAATAATAGGAAACATTTCCAGTTGTATTAGATTGAAACAGTAGTCTCTGTAACTAAAATCTACTGGGTAAGACAGGACACTTAATTGTTATTATCAAAATTCCAAACACAGAAACTGTGAGAGTTTAAGCCTATGGTGCAATAATGTATCATGGCATTGATCATCTGATCATTAGGTACCTATTTTAGCATAATTTCTCTTAGTATACACAAGTTTTAGTCCAACAGCTGACATGGAAATGTTATACTCTGAAATATAGTAAAATAATTGCATAAAACACTGAAGCTGTACTTGTCTAAACAACAGCAACAACAACAAAAAAAAAAAAATGAACAGACCAAATTATAAGAAAAAAACTCTACTGGGAAAAAAAATCAAGCTCATATTGTCAAATTAAGCACTAATTCTAAGGTAAAAAAATGAAGCTGGTCTGTACTAGTTATAGTATGACTGCTGCTTTTCATTATAGATATTAGTCTTAATGGGTAAATAGTACCTACAAATACCGCTGTAAGGCAAACGAGGTCAGATTTATTTCAGTAACTCAGTAAAGGAAGATGTAAAACAAAGTACTTAATATTTGAGCAATTATTTCAAAGTCTGCATTTTATTACTATCTCTCTCTAAATATATTCTAATGATTTTTATTTTAGAACTTCTTCGTGTGCTTTTTCAGATGAGAAGTAACTGTGGTCAAAGACAGAAATCTTTTTCATTGGTGTCATGGAATGATATAGGTGAAGGTGAGTCTATGGTTATGTGCATCTTTGGATAGCAGGCTTTCTTTATGCACAATAGCAAAAGTGAAGGTTTATGATCTGCAGCACTGATAGCAGAGTGGTGCTTCAGTAATTTCTGTGTTGCACTTTCGGCCTGAATTCATTCACTTTAAATTCTTGAAATGCGGTTTGCACAATTCTACTTACTTGGCCTTTGCTAAGAAGCAATGTCAAGGGAAATGGCATAATGAGCAATGGCTATCAAATTTATGTTTGGGGAGTAATAAAGTACAGAATTTCGACCTGAAATTCTCTTATGGGGAGAAGGAAATGCCATAGAAATTCTAGCAGTAAGGTGTTAGACTCAGTTTAACAAACAAATGAGCAATGTTTTTCTAACCATCACTTTAAGTCACATTCATCAGGATATATTGCTGCTGCCAACAGAATACGAGAACCAACAATAAATGGATCATTTCCATTGTTCCACTGTACATTTCAGCATGCAGAGTGAGTAATAAACATATATTTGGGGCTGCTTGTACATGTCTGTTTAGCAAGTGCTTGCTTGACATGGTGCGGTATGCTACCTGCAGAACATAAAAAAGATTAACTTTTCAGTATTACTCAGTTGCTGGAACACTTTTGAATTACTTCTAGATAAGCGGGCTCATGCAATGGACTAGTGAGTTTATCATTCCGTTGTTAATCCTGCTGGAAAAGGAAATTATACCCCGGAAAGCCACCAGCCCATATGGAGGAACACAATCGGATAGGTGTGTCTAAAATTGATTGTTGTTTCAGAGAGATTCTCACTTCTAACTGCAATACATGTTTTTGGCAGAAAGAAGCCCTCTAAAAATTCAGCAAAGAGTTTTCCAGCTTCAGTGTGCAGTCTGCATGAACACAGTTGGATGAACAGTCAGATACCTGAATTTCATGGGAAAGGGAATGATCCCACATGAAAAAAAATGGCAATTCAAGTTGATAGAAGGTTGTAACATCCAGCCTATGCTGTCTGCCTGCTGAGGACTTTTTGTGGCTAGATGTAACAGCTCAGTGTTCCATGCAATGCCATGCACAGCCATCATACCTTGTCTGGAAGGCTCCACAGCAGAGCAAACAGGCTTTATGGTAGGTAGGTAGGTAGGTACTGTAATTCAGTTTCACAGCTGAGGAAACAGGCTTTGGAAATAGAAAGGCTCTGCAGTCCAGTGAGTTACTTCTCATTTATCCTGGGTACAGACAGAAGAGAAAGTGGCTTACACTTAGCTACACATAATAGTAATAAGAAATTTCCATTGGTGCTGAGAATAAAATTATTTTCCATCTTTAACGATGAATTCACCTTTAAAGGCCTTCTGCTATTCTATATGTTTTGAATGGCACTTACATTACCTTATTTTTAAAATTTGGTCATAGATGCACACTTTACTCTTAAACTTGTCATTTATCTCCAATGTGCCTTGTGTGATCTGTCCTCATTCTCTTCTCCCCTGATTGAAAACAAACTTGAGAAGTGCTCTGATCCTGTCAGCTTTGTCTGCTACTAAGAGTTGAAAATTAAAGCTTGAACAGCCAAAGTCTTGGCAGCTCCAGTGGTTTTGCCTTTTAAAACCATATTTTATTCTCCTTTTCATGCATTGACACAGACATGCCTTTCAGATGTTCTTCAGCTACAGCTGTGTGCACTTGTATTGATAAACTAATCATGTAAACTCAAGCAAAATTGACTATCAAAGGGAAAGAGATAAATAAAAATACATACTCCCACACAAAATAATAAAATGGAAGAAAAAGAAGATAAAATGGACTATTTTTAAAAATAGGCCATACTAGTGCAAATATTTTCTTAAGAAGACAGTTCCATTTTGTAGGGAATGCAGTCATGATTATTACTTGCAGTTATTGAATAACTTTCATATATCAGATATTTATAATGCATGCAGGATATGTGGGAACTAAGAATGTTTGAACAATCTTCTGTTATTGTATAATATCTCACAATTTACGCACAACTGGTTGTCTCATAGAGTACTTGCTTTCTGTCATTCTCTAAGTGGGTCATCCCAAATGCCTTCTAGAATTTGCTTGCACTGATCACCGAGGGCACACTGCTTGTTTTTTTGCTTTGCATATGTTTACTTATCTTGGTTAATGAAGTGTCAATGCCATTGGCACCTGTGGGAGGATGCTGCTGTACAGCACACCTCACTCTGAGAACTGACATTGGGAATATGTTTGACATCCTTAAAATATGAATCACTTCTGCTAACTGAGTACCTGACACGGTTTGTATGCTGCAGACATCTCCTGCCATATGACCAGGGCACCTAGGGGGGAGAAAAGGAAAAAAAAAAAAAAATCAGTTGCAAGAAACTGAGTAGGTGTACACCTCTGCAGGTGTACAGAAGGCAAAACAAAGACAACTTTTGGCTAATTACTTTTTCAAAGCTTTTTACCTGGAGAATGATTTTTTCCACACAAGCCAAAAAGGATAATAGACTGTGAAGAGCAACAACAGGGGACAATAGAGATTAGCATCTTAATTTGTCTGAGTGTGGCAGTGGTCAAAAGAGATGAATCTAGAGGGTAGATGGATGTCTCCCAACATACCTTGTCAACTTGTTTGGATACAGATCTGTGGCTGGAAAGAGGAGATATTGCAGCAGCTACTACAAACTGCTAAAACAGGAATCTTCCATGATGAATTTTGTGGGCCAAACTCCTGAGTGTTAGTGTAAGTCACTTTATTCATTATTTTTTAAACAGAATATGTTTGGGGCTGCTAATTAAAACAGGTCATAGGATAGATCAAGATAGGATAGGAGGCAAAGGACAGCTGACCTAGTCAAGAATTCATTATAAAGTTGTTAAAGAAGTATATATATTTTTTTCCACTGGCTTTAACAGCCTTTTATGTGACCAGATTTAGTACCTTTAAATTTAGCAATTTTCTCACCCTCCTCCATTAGCTGATTGCACTGATACTGCATTGAGCTGGTCCACTTATTTGCTGTTGCAAGTCAAGCACACTGGGCTGTGTCCTTTGACCCCGTCTTGTTAAGATAAATTAAGGTGGTCAGTCCTTGCCAGCAGAGAGTTCTGATGGTCATTTGAATGATCTAGCAAAAGAGCCCATGGTGGACTGTCTGAACTTCAGTATTTAGTGTTGCCTTAGAATCACAGAATAGGAACGGAATAACCTGAGTTGGAAGGGACCCACAACAATCATTGAGTCCAACTCCTGGCTCCACACAGGACCACCCAAAAAACAAACCATGACTCTGAGAGCACTGTCCAAACACTTGAACTCCGGCAGGCTCAGTGCCATGTTCACTTCCCTGGGGAGCCTGTCCCAGTGCCCGATCCCTCTCTGGGTGCAGAATCTTTCCCTAACACCCAGCCTGACCCTCCCCTGTCCCAGCTCCATGCCGTTCCCTCGGGTCCTGTCGCTGTCCCCAGAGAGCAGAGCTCAGCGCCTGCCCCTCCGCTCCCCTCGTGAGGGAGCTGCAGGCCGCCACGAGGCCTACCGTCAGCCTGCTCTGCTCTGGACGGAGCAAGCTAAGGGACCCCAGCTTCTCCTCATACATCTTGAAGTCTAGAGCCCTCACCACCTTTGCATAACTCCTCTGGATGCTCTCTAATAGTTTTATCACCTTTTTATATTGTGGTGCCCAAAATGGCACACAGTGCTCGAGGTGAGGCTGCACAAGCGCAGAGCAGAGTGGGACAATCTGTTCACTCAACAAGCTAGCAATGCCATGCTTGATGCACCCCAGGATAAAGTTGGCCCTCCTGGCTACCAGGGCACACTGCTGACTCATATGTGCCTTGCCATCAACCAAAACCTCCAGATCCCTTTTTGCTGGGCTTCTCTCCAGCATCTCATCCCTCAGTCTGTACGTATAGCCAGGGTTGCCCTGTCACAGGTACAGAACCCAGCACTTGTTCTCATTAAACTTCATGCAATTGGTGATTACCCAGCCCTCCACAGATCAGTCTGTCTGATCTCTCTGCAAGACCTCTCCCCCCTCAAGGGAGTCAACAGCTCCTCCTAATTTAGTATAATCTGCAAATTCACTCACAGTATCACAGTATCACAGATTTCTAGGTTGGAAGAGACCTCAAGATCATCGAGTCCAACCTCCGACCTAACACTAAGTACTCCACTAAACCATATCGCTAAGCTCTACATCTAAACGTCTTTTAAAGACCTCCAGGGATGGTGACTCCACCACCTCCCTGGGCAGCCCATTCCAATGCTTAATAACACTTTCGGTAAAGAAGTACTTCCTAACATCCAACCTAAAACTCCCCTGTCGCAACTTTAGCCCATTCCCCCTTGTCCTGTCACCAGGCACGTAGGAGAACAGACCAACCCCCACCTCTTTACAGCCTCCTTTAAGGTAACTGTAGAGAGCGATAAGGTTGCCCCTGAGCCTCCTCTTCTCCAGGCTGAACAAGCCCAGCTGCCTCAGCCGCTCCTTGTAAGACTTGTTCTCCAGACCCCTCACCAGCTTGGTCGCCCTTCTCTGGACTCGCTCGAGCACGTCCATGTCCTTTCTGTAGCGAGGGGCCCAAAACTGAACACAGTACTCGAGGTGCGGCCTCACCAGAGCCGAGTACAGGGGCACAATCACTTCCCTAGACCTGCTGGCCACACTGCTTCTTATGCAGGCCAGGATGCTGTTGGCCTTCTTGGCCACCTGGGCACACTGCTGGCTCATATTCAGCCGACTATCAACCAATACTCCCAGGTCCCTCTTGGCCAGGCAGCTTTCCAGCCACTCATCTCCCAGCCTGTAGCTCTGCTTGGGGTTGTTGCACCCCAGGTGCAGGACCCGGCACTTGGCCTTGTTGAACTTCATACAGCTGACCTCAGCCCATCGCTCCAGCCTATCCAGATCCTCCTGCAGAGCCTTCCTGCCCTCGAGCAGATCGACACACGCACTTAGCTTGGTGTCATCTGCAAACTTACTGAGGGTGCACTGGACGCCCTCATCCAGATCATCGATAAAGATATTAAAGAGGACCGGCCCCAGTACCGAGCCCTGGGGGACACCACTAGTGACCGGCCTCCAACCAGATTTGACTCCATTCACCACAACTCTCTGAGCCCGGCTATCCAGCCAGTTTCTAACCCAGCGAAGCGTACGCCAGTCCAAGCCAAGAGCAGCCAGTTTCTTGAGGAGAATGCTGTGGGAAATGGTGTCAAAAGCCTTACTGAAGTCAAGGTAGACCACATCCACAGCCTTTCCCTCATCCACTAAGCGCGTCACTTTGTCATAGAAGGAGATCAGGTTCGTCAAGCAGGACCTGCCTTTCATAAACCCATGCTGACTGGGCCTGATCGCCTGGTTGCTCTGCAAGTGCTGCGTGATGACACTCAGGATAATCTGCTCCATGAGCTTCCCTGGCACTGAAGTGAAACTAACAGGCCTATAGTTTCCCGGGTCTACCCTCCAGCCCTTCTTGTAGATGGGTGTCATGTTTGCTAGCCGCCAGTTGACTGGGACCTCCCCTGATAGCCATGGTCAATTTCAAAGAATTGACTCTTGTTGTTGTATTTTTTTTGTTTGTTTGTTTGTTGGTAAGAGGTGATAAAATAGCAAGCAAGTGGTCTAAAAATCTGCAATGGCCAATTAATTTTTTTTTTAATGCATCTTTTCAATAACATATAGAGATCTTATTTAGCGGATTATGGATTACTAAGAATGAACCTTAAAGATGTTCCTATTGTTCTTGATCTTACTGTGAAAGCTTCAAAGAACTGTGCACCTACATAGAAGTAGTATTGCATCAACACTCCTTTTCCATTCACCCATGATGCAGCATCTGCTCCATGAGCTTTCCTGGCACTGAGGTCAAACTGACAGGCCTATAGTTCCCCGGGTCTGCCCTCCGGCCCTTCTTATAGATGGGCGTCACATTGGCTAGCCGCCAGTCAACTGGGACCTCCCCCGATAGCCAGGACTGCCGATAAATGATGGTAAGCGGCTCGGCCAGCTCCCCCGCCAGTTCTTTCAGTACCCTTGGGTGCATCCCATCCGGCCCCATCGACTTGCGTACATCCAAGCTCCGTAGCAGGTCGCCAACCATTTCCTCATGGATAGCGAAGGCCACGTCCTGCTCCCCGTCCCCTTCCACCAGCTCAAGGCACTGGGTATCCAGAGAACAACCGGTATTGCCGCTAAAGACTGAGGCAAAGGCGGCATTAAGCACCTCAGCCTTTTCCTCATCCTTAGTAACTAGGTTTCCCTTCGCATCCAGTAAAGGATGGAGATTCTCCTTAGTCCTCCGTTTCGCGTTGATATATTTGTAAAAGGATTTTTTGTTGTCTTTAACGGCAGTAGCCAGGTTGAGCTCCAGATGAGCTTTGGCCTTTCTAATTTTCTCCCTGCACAGCCTCGCTACATCCTTGTAGTCCTCCTCAGTGGCCCGCCCTTTTTTCCAAAGATTATAAACCCTCTTTTTTTCTGCTAAGCACAAGCCGCAACTCTCTGTTGAGCCAGGCCGGTCTTCTTCCACGCCGGCTCGTCTTTGGACACGTGGGGACGGACCGCTCCTGTGCCATCACGATTTCCTTCTTGAGGAGCGCCCAGCCTTCCTGGACTCCTCTGCCCTTCAGAACCGCCTCCCAAGGGACTCGGCCAACCAGCGTCCTGAGCAGCTCAAAGTCAGCCCTCCGGAAGTCCAATACAGCAGTTTTACTGGTCCCCTTCCTGGCCTCGCCAAGAATAGAGAACTCTACCATTTCGTGGTCACTCTGCCCAAGACAGTTTCTGACCACCACATCTCCCACCAGTCCTTCTCTGTTTGTGAAGAGAAGGTCTAGCGGGGCACCACCCCTGGTAGGTTCGCTGACCAGCTGCATCAGGAAGCTATCTCCCACGCTCTCCAGAAACCTCCTAGACTGCTTTCTCTGTGCCGTGTTGTGTTTCCAGGATATGTCCGGGAAGTTGAAGTCCCCCACGAGGACAAGCGCCGACGATTTTGCAACTTCTGTCAGTTGCCTATAAAACTCCTCATCCGTCTCCTCATCCTGGTTCGGCGGTCTATAACAGACCCCAACCAGGAAGTTAGCCTTGCCGGCCTTCCCGCGGATCCTAACCCACAGGGATTCAACCTTATCATTCCCAGCCTGGAGTTCCACAACATCAAAAGATTCTCTGATGTAGAGAGCCACGCCACCACCCCCTCGGTGCTGCCTGTCCCTCCTGAAGAGCCGATAGCCAGGCATTGCAGCACTCCATTCGTGGGAGCGGTCCCACCACGTCTCCGTGATGGCAACCAAGTCGTAGCCTGCCTGCTGCACAATGGCTTCCAGCTCCTCCTGTTTGTTACCCATGCTGCGTGCATTAGTGTAGATGCACTTCAGCTGGGCCATCGCCTTCTTCCCCGGCCTAGCCATTGTTTCCCCCGGCACAGCTCCAACAAGCCTTGTTTGAGCCCCGTCCCCCTTCTTACCTAGCTTAAAGCGCTCTCTATGAGTCCCGCCAGCTCCTGGCCTAGGATCCGTTTTCCCCTTGGAGATAGGGACCCGTCTGGGGCCATCAGGCCGGGTGCCGAGTAAAGCTCCCCATGGTGAAAAAACCCAAAATTTTTGTGCTGGCACCAGCCTCTGAGCCACCTATTAACCACGCGAGCTTTCCATGTCCTCTCCGTGCCTCTCCCTTCCCCCGTAGGGATGGACGAAAACACCACCTGCACTCCCGCTCCCTCCACCAATCGTCCCAGCCCCCCATAGTCCTGTTTGATAGCCTTGAGGCTTCTCTTTTCAACATCGTCACTGCCAGCCTGGACTATCAAAAGCGGGTAATAATCAGAGGGGCGAACCAGGTTTGGAAGCTTCCTGGTAATGTCTCTGACCCTGGCCCCAGGGAGGCAGCAGACTTCCCTATGTGTGGGGTCGGGCCGACAAATAGGGCCCTCCGTTCCCCTGAGGAGGGAGTCGCCCACAACAATCACCCTTCTTTCTTTCTTGGTGGAGGCAGTCCTGAGGCGTGGAGTCAACTTCCTCACCTCAGGCATCCTCCTGGGTAGGCTTCCTACCTCATCCTCACCCACTGGTCTCTCCAGCTCCAGGGCCTCAAACCTATTGTTCAAGGGCACCTGGGAAGGCGGCACCGGAAGGGGAGGGCATCTCCTGCGAGGTCGAGCAGGGACCTGTCTCCATTCCTCCTCAACTCGCAGGTCCCCTCCCTCTGCCCGATGGCGACAGGGCAGGGGGCCCACCCCCCTTTGGAGCGTCTCATCCTGGTCCCTCTCCCTCCGGTCCTGCAGGGAGTCGCTCCACCAGTCTATCTCCCGCTCGCACTCCCTGATATCCCTCAACCTCTGCACCTCCTCCTTGAGCTCCGCCACCATGCGGACCAGGTCGTCCACCTGCTCGCACCTCACGCAAGCAGTCTCTCTGCCCCCCGCCGATGGCAGCAAGAGGCTCAGACACTCCCCGCATCCGGAGACCTGAACTGCCGCATGTTTGGGCGGGCACTCGGTCTGGGTGTGTACCGACTTCCTAGAGAAAGCACCGTGCCTGGTGGAGACCATCGCAGCCCAGCTGACGGGAGAGTGCCGTTGGAGGAGTTGTCCCTATGGGCGGGTGTGAGCGCTCCGCCCTTCCTCAGTACACCTTCAATTCTTACATCCAAGTCATTTACGAAAACATTTAAGAGAACTGGCCCTTAAATGGAACCCTGGGCAACCCCACTAGTGGAAAACTGCATGCTCACCCTAAGCAGCTCAAGCTGTGGCACAGTTTGCCAAGTGTGTCATATCCAGGGCCAAGAGGCTGAATTCCTCTTGACACTGAACTATGTTGACCCTCATCTGGCATTCCTACCTGGTTTTTAAATAATTAGGTTCAGATGCAGCATTTCTGAGATCTCTTCTTACTGGGCTGCCTACATGACTATCCAGTATTGGTCACTTCCACCAACTGTATCACACATTTGAGATAAAACACAATCCTGAAAATAGGAATCAGACATTTTTCCAGCATCTCAGAGAAGTGCAGTTTCCTGGGGATAGTATGCCTTTAATATGTTTCTAATTTATCCTTTTGTCTGAGAAAGAAAGGTAAAGTAACCCATCCAAAACCTTCCTCTTCCTCCCCTTTTTCTCCCTGTCCCAAAAAAGCCACCTTGCAGAGACAAGAGAGGAGTGATGAGTTGACCTTAATACTACTTTGCTCTTCTCAGAGGAAGTCAACTGCTAGCTTACCTTTTACTTGAAGTATTTTTTTTCTATATTGTCAATATAATCACATATATTGACAACCACTGACCATCTTCTACGTGTTACATCATCATTTTATCTTATTCACAGTGAAACAAGCAAGCAAACAAACAAAAACAAATTTATTTGATGTTCACACTCAACATCATTAGGATTAATCTTAAAACAAGTATTGGTTAATGTACCATTACACATGATCCCATGTTTTTCTTGGGTTTAGTGATATACATTGTAGAAAAACTATAATGGCTGAATTGCAAAATCTGTAATTGATTTAATTACGTATATGTCAGATCACAGCTGTTCCTTCCTTCTTCAATTTTATCAGGTATGCAAAGAGCAGGAAAACCTTGGTCTGTCTTTAAAACACAAGAGTTTGTGAAAGTTACCTTGCTTAGGGAGTACACTCCAGAAAATCAGATATCTCTCTAACTGTACTGAGATGTAACTTTAACTAATCATCATTACAACATAAACTTCATGAATGTAGTCTCTGGGGCTCTTTTGAACTTTTACTAGGCCCATTCTACACATGGATCTTTGAATGTACTTGAAATATTACAATTTCAACCAAGTGAACAGAACACCTTGGGAACTGAGGTATACTTATGATTTTTGAAGGCAGCTCTCTTTTTTGTTTGGCCTGCATCAGACTTAGGTACTAAACTCCAGGACCTAGTCCTCCTGGAGTCCCACTATTCTGACACAGCTCTCAGCAACTCATTACCTGTGGGATGGCATTAGCACTTAGGCTTAAGCATGCTGGCACAAAATATGATTTAACAGTTTAGCAGCACCTTTATGAGGGTTTTAAGGATGTCAGTGGCTTTTAAAAAAAAAGTGGCATAGAGGGGAAAACAGGAACATTTGGCACTTACTGACTGTAACTCAGATGCTCTGCTGTGTTGAGATGCAGTCTAATGTAGAAGAGAAAGGGCATTAAAAAAAAAAAAAGTGTTTTAAAGCCTTTTGCTTTCAGGACATAGCTTTCAGGACATAGCTTTTCAGGACATAGGACATATATTTCAGTATAGCTATTCTTTCCTGATCACCAGAATGGATTAGAATGGTTTCTGAGTTGCTGTCACAGTGCTGACCACAGAGGTCATAATGCATAGCCCTTCCTTACAGATTTCCACCCCTACAAGAATAAACCTCAGCCTTAGAGCAATAACAACTCCTTATTTACCAAATGCACCTTTAGATGATGGACAGTCATATTCAGAAGTTGTCTTATTTCTTGCCACAAACCAAGAAGATAAAAGTAAATGAGAAACTGTCCCCAAGTGTTCAAACATCAAATAGTCAGGAAACATTTTCCTTGCCAGGGTAAAAGAAAGATTGGGCTGAGGGACACTCAGACAAAGTGAAAGCACAGATGTTACTGCTGCATCTACTGTGGCAGAGTAAGTAGCATGCATAGACAGAAGTGGCTTAAAGGGGGTTGCAGAATATAGTAAGGGGAAATGGATCAGCATCCTGGATGCCTCTAACCTCCCTGAAGCTCTGATTATTCCACAAATGTATTAGTTATCTGATTGAACAACTTAAATGACCAAAGCACATACTCTGTGCTTTGAATCTTGAATTCAACATTCTAAAGCACTTAGCATGCAATACGTCCTTTTAATAGGTAGCAGTTTTTTAAGTCACTACTGATGAGTAATTCTCAATACTCTGTAATAACTTAGAATGATAAGAGTTCTACTGCAAAGGTTTAGTGACAGAGTTAAGGTTCTAGCAAATTTTTTCTCCCAGAGTTGAACGTGAACTTCCTCTTTCATTGTTAAGAAATAAATATAGTCACAATGTAACTTCATTAATATCACTGGAATTCTTGGTCCTTTACTAAATACATAGTTATAATTACTTTTAGTTTTATCTGTTGAAGATCCTTGTTAGTCCTTCTAGGACTTTCTTTGTTTCCCTCCCTCTCCTGTCTCTCCTCTCTGCTCTCTCCTCCTCACCCCCCACCCCCCACCCCAAACTGTTTTTCAATATTAAATTATTTTCCTCCAGCTTAGGCAATTGCCCAGCATCTTGCACACTGATAACAACAATTTAACTGTTTTTCATCCACTTTTCCCTGCCTCATATGGCTGTGTTCAGTAGAAGTGAGAACTGGAACAACTGACTAGAAAGCTGATTATGGAGCATATGTAATATAGCTTGTCCTGACATTCCTTGGATCAACACATGGACATTTTTTTAGATTGAAATTGTGGGGTTTTCCACAGTAAGTTTCCCTTTAGAGTAGATGTGGACTTCTATCTATCTAGCAGAGGCACCATGCTTCCACACAAGGCTCTTCCACAGTACTTTATCCCTTCCTGGGGATCTATTTTATGTTTGGTCCTATGATATATTTGATCAGAATTAAAATATCTGCAAATCAGGTATTTGAACAGAGGTTCTTGTTAGAGTTTTTGAAGAAGTGTTTGAGAACACAGACCCTGCTAATGGTCTCTGTTCTGGCCAATAGTCTGAGGAATTCCAGTACTATTCAAAATGCTTTTATAGATCAATTTATAGATCAATTTCAATATTTGCTAGACCAGCCATGGGCTAAATACATCTTCCATGGAGACAGAGTTCATCATGCAATTAATGTGAAGCTTGAGAGCCTATTCTGGTCTGGAATATACAGGCATCTTGGCCACCTCTTTTAGGTACCACATGTTTAGAGCTATGGTGAGCCTCGCCAGAAAAAAAAAAAAAAAAAGTATGTATGTATAACGTTTTGAAGTAACTGTTACAACCCATCAGAACTCCATTAAGACAGGAATGTAACTGAATAGTTTCTTAAAAATATTCTAGAAAAAAATGAAGTGTAGGACAAAGAACCACTGAGAAAGGATGGAGTATCGCAAGTCAGAAGCAATAATATATGAGGATTCTTTTTATTTTTATTTTTTATAATTGGAGATATTTTGTGTGGCCGAAGCTGTATTAGAGTAGAAGCTAGACAGCACTGTGGGGAACAATGAAAAGGGCTTTTAAAAATATTTTAACAGCAAAAAAGGACCAGCGAAAACATAGGTCCATTACTTGATGGGGATGGTCACCTCACAAATAAGTATGTAGAGGAAGCAGAGATGTCTACTGCCTTCTTCAATTCTGTTTTCAAAAACGATGATGGGTCCTAGGACCCCTGGAGCCTTGAGCTGGAGGACCATGACTGTGGGAATGATAAACTCCCAGCCAACTCCAAACTTGTGCAGGATTTGCTTCTCCAGCTGGATACGTATAAGTCTATGGGGCTTGAAGGGATTCATCCCAGGGTACTTAGAGAGATGGCTAATGTCATCACAAGACCTCTCTCAGTGATTGTGCCCCTGTACTCGGCTCTGGTGAGGCCGCACCTCGAGTACTGTGTTCAGTTTTGGGCCCCTCGCTACAGAAAGGACATGGACGTGCTCGAGCGAGTCCAGAGAAGGGCGACCAAGCTGGTGAGGGGTCTGGAGAACAAGTCTTACAAGGAGCGGCTGAGGCAGCTGGGCTTGTTCAGCCTGGAGAAGAGGAGGCTCAGGGGCAACCTTATCGCTCTCTACAGTTACCTTAAAGGAGGCTGTAAAGAGGTGGGGGTTGGTCTGTTCTCCTACGTGCCTGGTGACAGGACGAGGGGGAATGGGCTAAAGTTGCGACAGGGGAGTTTTAGGTTGGATGTTAGGAAGTACTTCTTTACCGAAAGTGTTATTAAGCATTGGAATGGGCTGCCCAGGGAGGTGGTGGAGTCACCATCCCTGGAGGTCTTTAAAAGACGTTTAGATGTAGAGCTTAGCGATATGGTTTAGTGGAGTACTTAGTGTTAGGTCGGAGGTTGGACTCGATGATCTTGAGGTCTCTTCCAACCTAGAAATCTGTGATACTGTGATACTGTGAGTGAATTTGCAGATTATACTAAATTAGGAGGAGCTGTTGACTCCCTTGAGGGGGGAGAGGTCTTGCAGAGAGATCAGACAGACTGATCTGTGGAGGGCTGGGTAATCACCAATTGCATGAAGTTTAATGAGAACAAGTGCTGGGTTCTGTACCTGTGACAGGGCAACCCTGGCTATACGTACAGACTGAGGGATGAGATGCTGGAGAGAAGCCCAGCAAAAAGGGATCTGGAGGTTTTGGTTGATGGCAAGGCACATATGAGTCAGCAGTGTGCCCTGGTAGCCAGGAGGGCCAACTTTATCCTGGGGTGCATCAAGCATGGCATTGCTAGCTTGTTGAGTGAACAGATTGTCCCACTCTGCTCTGCGCTTGTGCAGCCTCACCTCGAGCACTGTGTGCCATTTTGGGCACCACAATATAAAAAGGTGATAAAACTATTAGAGAGCATCCAGAGGAGTTATGCAAAGGTGGTGAGGGCTCTAGACTTCAAGATGTATGAGGAGAAGCTGGGGTCCCTTAGCTTGCTCCGTCCAGAGCAGAGCAGGCTGACGGTAGGCCTCGTGGTGGCCTGCAGCTCCCTCACGAGGGGAGCGGAGGGGCAGGCGCTGAGCTCTGCTCTCTGGGGACAGCGACAGGACCCGAGGGAACGGCATGGAGCTGGGACAGGGGAGGGTCAGGCTGGGTGTTAGGGAAAGATTCTGCACCCAGAGAGGGATCGGGCACTGGGACAGGCTCCCCAGGGAAGTGAACATGGCACTGAGCCTGTCGGAGTTCAAGTGTTTGGACAGTGCTCTCAGAGTCATGGTTTGTTTTTTGGGTGGTCCTGTGTGGAGCCAGGAGTTGGACTCAATGATTGTTGTGGGTCCCTTCCAACTCAGGATATTCTGTAATTCTTTGATTCTATGATTATTGCAGTTATTCACCAGGAAATGCTGAGGATGTAAGGACATATGGAGGGCTGAAATCCCACTCTCTAAAATCTGAATTTATTATATCAGCTTATGTTTCTTTCTAAGGTGCATATGCAGCCTGAGGTCTTTCTTTAGGACAGGCAAATGCAGTATCTAAGTCAGTGTAATGCCTTAATATTGCCTGGATTCAAAAGGATGTTTCCACCACTGCTGTGAAAGATTGCCTGTCCTCATGTACATCTCAAAGTAAAACAGTACCTCCAAACAGCCTTAATTTGTGCTAAGGGAGGTTTAGAATGAATATTAGGAAAAAAAATCTTTACAGAAAGGTTAGTTAGACATTGGAACAGGCTGTCCATGGAAGCGGTGGAGGTATTTAAATCCCTGGAGTTATTTAAGAGATGTGTGGATGTGGTGCTTAGGGACATGGTTTGGCAGTGGACCTGGTAGTATTAGGTTGACGGCTGGACTTGATGATCTTAAGGGTCTTTTCCAAACTAAATTATTCTATGATTCTGTGATTTTGGAGAGGAGATTTCAGTGGTTATTCTGCATGTAGTCTGTGTTATTTGTTTCTCTGTGACTGGGAAAGTGCCTAAGATCTGTTTTTCTGGGGAGGACATCCTGAAGTCTTCCTGCCTCAGACACTGGTCCTTCAGGCAGGACCTCAAATCTTACCTAACATATGTAATAAATTCGGCTCAAAGCAGAGCTATTGCCTTCCCCTGACCACCCCAATCTTCCCTTTTGTAATACTACAGGTATGCCAGAGTGAAATGCTGTGTTATGTTCACCCTGCTTTTCCACTGATCCTTAGGCATCCCATATAAGCTACTCTTCAAAAGCAAGTACAGGTTAAGTGGACTGTGTCTGATTTGGTCAAATAATCTTGTCAAGAAATTGGTAAGATTAATGGGATCCTGAGAATACTTGAACAGAAAGCTCTTATTTCCTAGCAATGTCTTAATCTTTTCAAACCACTGGGAAATACAAGAACAGAAAGTCTAATTGGAGTCAGGAACAAAGTAAGCAAGAGAGAATTTTGTTCTGTTCACAATGACAAGAAGTCTTCCGCGGGGAAAAAGGGTGGTCAAGGATTCCAAAATTCTGTTTCTTCCAGAGTTATTAGATAAAACAGAAGTAGAGAACAATGTGTGGAGCTCTGTGCTCAGCAATGGGCTGAAACACTCAAGCCAGTTCTTTTGGGGGGAATATGAATTTTGCATTCCTTTTGCACTCCTTTTGCGTAGTGATTCCACTGTGCAACAGAAGGAAGAACAGCTCTGGTACAGCATGCCCAATGACTAAAGCATGTCCTGTGAAGTTAGAGGGCTGAGTTCAAACTATAATCAGAAGCCCCCAGACAGTAAATATCCCATATTTTAGGCAAGTACGGTAGATACTGTACAGTTATGCAAACAGCCAGCAGTTGCTGTTTCCTTCCTACCTCTATTAAATATATTGGGTGTTGTGGGTTTTTTTGTTTGTTTTGTTTTAATCTGTGCAGTCAGGGCTTCGTAGAGCCTTCTCTTCATAATGTTTGTAGGTCCCCATTATTCTTCTTCACAATCAAAGTCATTAGGCAGTTAATAGAATTTCTAATGTCTTTTTTTTCCCTCTGTATAACTGAATTAATATTCCATGTCCTCAATACCTCCATTGCATAATGATGCTTCACACACACAGAGACATAACTATTCAGCATACATTCAGATCATGAGTGCTACAACTGTAACATAGTTATACAGATACAAGAGCAGGTTTGCTCACTTGTTTACCTTCTATAGCAGCACTGAAATATTTCATGCCCCCATCTCCCTTCCTCCCACTCAGAATTTTCCCATATATATTTGATCTTTCTGTATTTTTTGGCTGCTGTACATGAAATGAAATCTATCTTAAGTCTGATTTGTTTCCTGAGTTTTTCAATATGCATGTTTTTTAGCAAGCAAAAAGTGCTACAGTGTTTCTGAAAGTCATCTGGAAAGGTGGGAACCACAGAATATTGCAGACATAGCCTCCTTCATTTAGCGAGAACATTGATGTATAAATATACTAAAGATACAGCCATGTTAAAAGCAATGCAACAATTTCAAAAGACGATTTATTGTTTTTATCAAATCTGTAGTTTCATCAGCCATTAGTCTTTCCTGTCTCAAAGGGACTATCCCTTCACTTCATGACAACGTGTAACCGGACAGATTTGAATTCTTAATATATCATGTACATTTGTCAAGAGCTAAAGTCTACTTGTGGAATTCATCAGAAAATAAGGTAGTTAAGATACCTAGCTTCTTCAGGTGGATAAAATTTTCTTGACTTTTTCACCCCACAGCAGCTATCTGATCACTTCTTAACACTGATGTATCAATATGTCAGAAATCCAAATTCTTAAGAAAGAGAAAGACAGTCCCCTTCAAAAAATCTTGTTGATTTTTGCTATTATAAACTTCACTTAACTTGCTCTTCTATGAGTAAGATGTATACATATTCATATGATATTGGCCATATAAGAAACTTACACCAGGATTCTGTGTATAAAGGCTGTCCAGAGAAATGTGGATATAGAAATTCACTTCAAATTTAGAGTTAGTACTCTGTCCCTCAAATTAAAGGATGCTAAATAAGTCCATAAAACTCTCAGAAAATAAAATAGAGTCCCTCTGTATGCAGCCTATATTTAAAATGTGGTTTATTCAGTTTTGCAAACATAAACAGTATCCTTTTAAGGGGATGCATCTTAAAAATTTTGTCCTGTCTTGCAAACACAGCGTTGTTGTTCCTGCTGTACTCTTTCAGATAATATTGCTGTAAAGCAGAATAAGGTGATTCAATAAATTACTGGGAAGTATGTTTCCATGAACAGTAAATCAACGAAGATTGCTCAGCAGTTTAAAAAAAAAAAAAAAAGGCAACAAAGTGCTTTGATCTACCATATGTCTGAGGAAAACCTAAACTGATTCAGTGCAGATATTACTCTTGTTTAGTTATTGCTGATGTTGTGCTTTGCACTATTGAAAAAGTGGAACACTCAGACACTAGCTCAAAGGTCTTGTAGTTTTGTGTATCACAGCAGAATTAGTTTTCCAATGACAGAGCTTTATAAGGAGAAATAAGAATTTTGAGATATTATCACTATGAATTTTCCTGTGTATGCCAACGGATGGTCTTTGCACCTCACAAAGGAGAGGAAGACATCTCCATTTCTCTGCTGAGCTTATTTTGTACCTGTCATTTGATAACCCTGTACTCAGCTGAGGGTCTTGGGCAGATTTGGGGTTACTAGCAAGAATGGAATCCTGGTTCACTTATGTGTTGATCTTCTTGAGATAATAAAAAGGAAACTGTTTCTCCTGGTCTCCTCACTACTGCTTGGTTTGCATCTTTCTTTGTGAGGGATCTTCTAAGGAACCTCTGTGTCCAGTGCAAGTGATGTAGTAGATGACCCACAGCTCTCAGCATAACACACCTATATTCAGAAGAACATATTATAACATTGGCTACAGGAATTAGAAGTGAAACAGATTAACTTCTTCACTAAAAGAATTAATTATTTCATTCATTTCTCCCAATTTGCATTGGAAATTTAAAAGTATGTTTAGCATTTTTGCTTCAATCAAATTCTTATATAGACCACTTCACATATTTCTTGGAATTGTGTTTTGCAGCCTAACTATGCAACACGGAAAATATTGCCTGATATTCTTGCCAAAGCATTCTCCTTTCTTCAAGTTTTCTTCTTTTGTGGTAACGGCAGGAATAGGAATTTAAAATTATAGTAATCTGAAAGTTTACTTCTTTTAAAAGTTTGGGATGTGGAATGACCAATTGTACCTTCAAAATGTTATTTTATAATTCAACATTATTTAGAATCATAGATTTTTTTTTCAAGTTAGAAGTGAACATTAGACCTTATTAGCAAGCTTTCTACTGTTTTTCACTAAGATGTATTTCCAAAATAAATAAAAAAAAGAATGTATCCAATTGAGTTAAAGCCACCTCGATGGATTCCATTGCTTCCCTTGGCACGAAAAGAGAGTGACTTGTCTTTCACTGGTGGAATTCGTGAAGCTGATAACTTCAAATAGAGAGAGATGAAGTGTGAGAGAGAGAAACCAAAAAGTTTAGGGATGATTTCAACTAGTTTCTTTACCTCCTTTGTGATTTACTGTGATAAAGTGAAAGTTATCAATACAGTATTTTGAAAATGATACTTTTTTTTTCTTTCTTATAGAATGCATTCAGAGAAGGGCAGGAATAAATAACAGTGTGCTGGCTATGACTGCAGCACACTTGCTCCATGGTTGAGGCACTATTCTGTATTCCTCGACTGCAATTAGTGATGGTTTTTAGGATAGAAGAATGAACTATTCCCAGCACTTTCAAATGTTATGCAGAAAACCCAAGCTGTTACTTGAGTAGTGAAGAAGAGGGAGGCAGTCTGTTAGGCTCTTCTCAGCCCTGCAGCATTTGTGTACAGTATTGAGGCTTTGCTAATGCTGCAATGGAAGTATAAATTCCCGTATTCTCCATGTGAATCTCTAATTAGTGAATATCAGTACTAGTTGTAATAAAACCATTTGCAAACACATGTAAAAACTACAAAGGTGTCTGTCTGTATCAAAAATGCAAGACAGTTTTGTACCCTTTTATGCAAGGAGTAAAAATAAATCAGAAGAGTTTTACATGGGATTTTTTGAAGTGTCAGTTCAAATTATTTCAGCTGTTCCTGAACAAAAGTTGCTAAATTCAGTCAAAATCAAACCCTAAATCAAATACATGTTTCCTTCATTCTATTTTTGACTCATGCAATTAGGATCTTAGAATAACTAGATAATTTTTGTTAGAATGATACTTAACACTTATTAAAGTAAAAATCATTGCAAGGTGAATATAGCTCTTCAGGTTTTAATCTGTATGTGTCTGTGTTGTTGAGACTGTTAGCTACTTCTGGGTTTGAAACAATTACAGAAGATCAATAAACTCCAACAAATGTTCAGCAAAACTGCAAGCTGATGTTTCAGTGTAGTCTGGAAGACATAAAAAAAAAAAATGCAGACAGCTTGTGAAATGGTTTTCCTGTAAAATGGAATGATTGACAAAAATATTTCACAGGTTGACCAAGAAGTATTTGGTGCATTTCCTTTCCTCATTCATGACAAAAAAAAAAAAAAGGGAAATTCTAATAGACTCCTTGCAAGAGATGAAAAGTAATTTTCTTATCATGGCACAGATGCTGTACAGTTCGTAAAGAATAATTCATAGATGTATCTGTAGTAACAACTGTGCTAAATTGCAGAAAATAATAATTTTTAAAAGATCCCTTTGTTTAGGGCCACATTGTCTTTGCAACACTGTCACATGATGCAGTGAAGCCTGCCAAAGGTCATCCAGAAGAGCATATATCACAAGGCAAGCGGATGTCTCTTTACGTCACTTTAAATAGAGACTGCTACTGTTTGAGCTGAGCTACAAATTCAATTCCCAGAAGTAGTTTAGGATAAATTTCTTTAGAGATCCTCATATAGCCTTCTAGGTCAATTTGTCTTTTAGCACCAATTGAAGAGAAACACTCTGTGGAGACTAACACTGGGATATATTTAAGGGGGCAATGTATCCACTTATTTCTTTAGAGATTATGTTAAAATCAGTGTTTTAAGATCAGTAGAAGAAATGGAAAAGAATCCAAAGTGCCCTGCCAAGTGTGGAAAGCCCTGATCACTTGACAGTTACAAATCCAGTAGTTTATATTGTAATGAATTGGCCCTTGACCACTGACGTGATAGTAATCATAATGTGTAAATCTCTAAGCCTGAGTGTCAGAGCTTTCAGGCTCCCCTTAGACATCTAAGGTGGATTTCACCTCCAAATGCTGAAAGCAATCCTATTCTGCTGGGAAAATCAGCAGCAGTATGTTTTGGATTGAAAACACATTCCCTGGGAAGGGTTTTAAAATGAAGAAGAATGTGCTTTCTGTGCAGGCTGATGCAGCTGTGCTTTTTAACTATGTCTGGCAGGGAAAGTGTGTGTACACAAGTTTCCTGAAAGGTGATTTCAAGGGAAAGAGATGAGGTGGGACCTCGGTGATATTGGTGGCAGGGCTGGAACCAAAAAGAGCAAAGGACTGGTGGCTTCTGCCTGTCTTTATTCAGCTCATTGTTCCAATCACCAGCTGCAAGGGGACTGGGTGCCTCTTTAGTGCCCTTGGTTTTCAGCTCAGTAGCTGCAGGTTACAAAGAGATATCTCTGCATGAGTAGAAATAAACAAAGCCGTCTGTATCCCCATCTCACACATTACGTGTCCCTTGGGTGTCTTGTAATTTCTTCCCTTAAGGTTGCTAGTTAGCAGCTTGCTTCTCCCTTCCTTCTGCATAATCGTATCCTCCAAGTCTTTTTTAATTTTTACACAAGTCTGATTTTCTACCAAAGTCCGTATCATGTCTTTCTCAGCTCTCATTTGATGCAGTAGCAGGGTTAATCAATAACCAGCAAGCTTTCAGAAAGTATGCTATCTGTTCTGAACAAACAGCTCTGCAGAATAGAATCCTCCAGCTTCACTCCATAAAACAATGAAATGTTTAATGATTTGCTGATCCCTTATCAGGGAAACAACTTCTGCATGGGCCCTGCATCAGCTGAAGCAGAGGTACCATCACTCAGGAGATGTATTCTCTCAGATCGAGTTTTAGTGATCCCTTTCTCCCTCCATCCAGGCTGTTGCTACCAACTCAAATAGTTTCAGTGTTACACAGGTTTGCAGAGAAAACTTAAACAGGAAATGTGAGAAAAAGCTTCAAAAAAGTGGCTGTTATTATTGTTATCACATTAAAAAAAAAGGTACTGAACTCCTCCTTGGGATCTCAATCTACCTGAAATCATAACTTTTATTTCTTTCTCTCCCAAAAGCCATATGAAAAAATGTTGAGGTAATAGTCATTGAATATGTCTTCGGTGTCTGTTGGAGATTCTATGGATTGTTTGGCATTTTGTTCAAAACACATGCTTTGGTTCTGTCTCAGTTCCCAGGTTTGTAAAATGGAAATAATTTTTCTCACTCTTTTTTGAAGCACTGATTTAGTGAACAGGATTCAGTTCCCCATGTTACTCTTGTTTTTGTAACACTATACATAATGTCCATACATTTTCACAAAACACCTGTAGATGTTGCACGTTCTTCCATCTCTCCTTTCTCACAGTCAAAGCACAAGTGTCCTAGCCATTACTGCAATCATACTGGAAACAACTGAATTTATTGTGATAACTCTCTGCAAATGAACTCAAATAGCAGAGATTAAAGATGTATCATCTGTGCTCTAGTGCCACTATTAAATGCTGTCAGTGTCAGTGCTGTTCCTGCAGATGTGATGCAATGTACAAAACTGTTTAATCAAAGTCCCATCCTAACCCTAATTTATCTGTTCTTCTGCAGTCTTTTTGAGTTCAGACTTTCACTATGTTACACAGAAAATGCTTATTGTGCAGCCATGTAAATTATTCTATATACTTTTCTACTGATTAAAAATAATATAATAATATTTGATATTCTGAGGTATATTATTAATAATACTCATGAAGATATGACAAAAAGAACATGCATTGAAATTGTAGAAACTTAGAACCAACTGGCTTTTTTTTTTTTTTTTAACTTCAAGGGTGTGCTCAACTACATTCCTCCTATGAAGAATTTAAAGAAAACTACAAGGCTTCAGTTATACCCTTGTGCATAATGAAAAAAGCTGTCACTGCTCAGCTTCTTGCCTTTTAAATACTACCCATTGTAGAAAAATATGTTAGAAATTTTTTATAATAAAGGAATGACTGGAAGAAAAAATCCACTATGGCAACCAACTTTCTAATAAAAGATACGAAAAGCACACCAATTAAGAGCACGAGATAAAAACAGAGCTGGAATTAAAGCCCTCAGACTGACACTTCCATTTGCTACATCCCTGCACATGCTGTGACTTAGCTTTTCTTTATATATAGTTGGTGAAAACCTCACGTAGCTTGACACAAGTTTGGTTTCTTTTAAATATTTTTTCTCTCTTTAAAAATGCTAAACTTTTTAGTATGCTGCAAATAGTACTACTGCATTACTGTAAAATGGATTTTTAGTAAGGTGTGGGTATTAGTATTTTGTTATTTAAAAGCTTGATATTTTACTCTGCATTCCTTGCCATGTTTCAGAATTCATTCTTGATGTAGAATAGGTTACCTAAGAATGATCTGAAAATAATTACGTAAATAAAGGATTGGTTTTTTATGTTGTTATTGATTTTTTTTTTTTTTGCTATCTCCTATTGCTATCTTCAATTTGGTTTATTGGTTGTCAAAAGCATTGTAATTAGGAAGTTAAATAATGGGAAGGAGGTAGAAAATCAGCAGACAGAACCTCTTCCTTGTTTAGGTGCAAATCAAAAATTCAAGGAGGTAATTTCATCACACATATCTATTTTGTCCTTGTGAATGTCCTTATGCATATGTGCATGGAGAGAGAGTACCTGTAGGATCTGGAAACTGAACAGTATGGTGGATTTGTTGTTGTTGTTGTTTGTTTGTTTTATCTAAGAACATTAGAAATGAGATTGTTTTTTAATTGTTTTTACCAAGAGAGAAAGTAAACATGCCATTAGGAATTTGTACAGCGCTCCACATATCTCATTGATTGCACCATGCATTTCATAGGTGTTCATTGCCTCAAACCTGTATCATTCACTTGAATTCTAAATAATGGGTGCAGCTGAATAAATAATTACTCATCAAAAAAAAAAAAAAGTTATTCTGCTTATTGCTGGGCACATCTGGATTTTAAGTGTCCTGGGATAGATTCTTAGATGGTGAAAGCCCCTCTGAAAGCCAGTTTGTACTGGCTAAGATTTGCTTGCTTCCTACTTTCTTTCTTTGTGCAATTGGGATTGTGCTTGCAGGCCATGTAAACACGACTATTTGAACTGTATTGCCTAGGAAGCTTCCTAAGCATGTCTGTGAGAAGGTATGGCAGCGGTGGTTCATACTGACATATGACATAATTGGCCAAGAAGCATCGATTTGAGATCACAACCATCTTCCAAAGAATAGCATTCCAGCTGCACAGCATTCACTGGAAAGGCGCACATCACTCTCACACTGAAAAATGAAACGGGAAGGAGGATTGTTTTGCAGTGGGATACTCAGTTATAATGACAACTTGTGCTACATTATGTGGCTGATGTATGGACTATGCTAGGCATTTCTGGTCTGTCTTTTTCAGTGTGACCTTCCATGGGAAGAAGAGAAAATGAACTGTGTTAGGACTGTTCTAACAGTCCTGCAGATCCTTTTGCTATTCAGAGGACCCTACAAGACAGAAGACCCCTCCTGTTTTTTTTTTCTTTTTTTTTTTCGGTTGTTGGTTTGTTTTTTTGTTTTTAGGAGAATTTGTGATAAATAATAAATACCATATTGATTCATTCTATGTATTATATGGCTGTAGGTACAGCGAGATTCTGTCAGCAATGAATTTGTTATCAAACACACCTGCATTTCTAAAACCAATTCACCTGGAAAATCTGTTAGATCTGAAAAGACATTCGTCTTTTCCTAATGAGTAAATATGAATTTCTGCCTTCGGTAGGAATCAAAGCTACAAATCTTAGGTCAGACAAAACCAGCTATATGACAGTTTAGTCAGCATCTCTATTCTCTGAGCTTCAAACTGCTTGAAATTCTGAAAGTAGGGATTGTTGGTGTTTTTATTTCCTTTTTAGTCCCTTGGCCTCTATTTGATTTATATGGGATTTTTGGGTCAGAAGTTCAAGTCCAAGGAGAAGTAAATGTATGAAGCAGCAAACTTTTACTCTATGAGAAAGTACACTTGAAGTTGGTTCCAGAGTAGAAAATTTGTTCAAACAGACCTAATGACCTACATATAGGGAAAAAAGAAAAAAAAAAAAAACTGTGGAAGCCAAAAACAAAGTACTTAGAGCATAGAACTTCATGGTAGAGTGACCCTGTAACTCATAAATTTCACCTTTTACTGTCTTTTTGAAATATACCATTTGGTATACTGTGGCTTAAGGAGAAAGTTTCTCTATTCTTTTCTTGCATGCCTCTTTTCAGCAAGCTCAGGAAAGCTTTTGTGCTTTCTGCTAGCACATGGCCCCAGGAGGAAGGGCAAGGGTAGCAGTGTTTCTCCTCAGTTTTGTTCGCTGAGGTCGGGGCTTACCGGACCACCAGAAAGAGCATAGGCAATGTTCTTATTTCTAGCTCTGTGACCAAGTTAAATAGACATGGTGTCACCTTAGAGAAATATATAATCTATTGTGTTGAAGTAAATCATTGTTTTTTCACTGCAGTAAACAGAAAATCAACAGTTGCTGAAGGACTACAGGGCCTACATGAAGAGTAGAGAATAAGCATACCTCAAAGTTTAAGAACACTAGTTGAAAATGTAGATATAAATGTAGATATAAAGATATAAAGAAACATAATAAAGGAACATATAACCCCCCCCCAAAAAAAAAAATAAAATTCAAAGCTTAGTTATACCATGACTGCAAGTGAGAGGAAGAGTCTGCATTTAAAGAGCCAAATTCATGAGGACCTTCACAAGGCAAATCCTAGTAGCAAAGCAGTGTAGGGTAGGGCGGGTTCAAATTAAATAATGAACCAAAGCTAACACTTGAGAAAATGTCTTTACATTCACAATAATATTCATCAGATCAAAATCTCCTTTTCTGGTCAGCTTTGCCTCAGGTAGCAAAGTCTTCTTTTATTCAGACAACAGTTCATTAATAATTCCAGGGGAGATACAGTAAAGTAGGGTCTTACTGAGCTTTTTCAGAGCATTCTAGAAAATGAACCTCTTCATTGTGTTGACCATAATAAAAAACCTCACACTGAGTATCATTTGTGGCATCAATATTTTATCAATTAAACATGTATGTTATGCTTGTTATGTATGATTACTGGGCACCCAGGTTAGTACGAACACTACTTTGGAAATACCTTTATTTACAGACTTCTGTACTAGAACAACATTCATGTAGATGAGAACATTGTGTTTTCAACACTTTTTCTGGCCTCTCCCATATGCTGATGGAGCTTTTCACTTTGGTTAAGAACAAAATTTTTGCTTGAGACAAAAATAAAATATTTAGTAACTCTAGCAAATGTTATAAACAAAACTTGTGGCTTTTGGTCAAGTAGTTTTATTTAGTTATTTATTTATTCTGTAAAGCATTAGATTAATTTCAGTGTTATAAAGCCAGAGAAAATCATAAAGTTACTATGCTTGTATATTATTGATTATAGTCTTAAAATACCAAAAGGTCCAACAGAAAATGAATAATTGGCCATGGACTCCTGAGACAGAGCTATTTCAGCTTTTTCATCACAAAGCTGCGGGGGACGTATAACTGGTTATACACAAACTATCTTCAAATAATCTATCAAAGAGACCATCTGACGCCATCAAAAAAGGATCACAAAGAATTACATGTTATCCTTTGGAAGCAGAATGAGTGTATTCTAGGAAACTGGTATTTTTACCAACATTTCATCACTTACATATAATGCTTTTCCTCAGGAAGATATCTGCTGCTGTGCCTATATAATAAATTCTGTAGTAAAGTGTGTTTCAAAGGTCAGGGTAAACTGCATGCTCTCCCATCCCTTCCTACCTGTCCTCCTGAGACACCCCTTCCCCCCAAAAAAATACCAAAGAACTTGAGAGAAATCATCAGAGACAGTGAATCAATCAATCAAAAATGAAAAACATCTAGAGCTAAGGAAAGTCAACTCACTTAAATGAGAAAAAGGGATTGTTATATGACTTTAATATAAGACTTGCATGAAAACTGAAAATAAAAAAACATCAAGTGGAATAAGAATTCAGATTCATCCACTGTGATAAAGTTCACAAAGTTATAGAAGGAAAAATTCAGTAACAGTTAAAGTGGATATTGTGTTTTAATGCTGGAATAACATGAGTTTACAAGAGAAATAAATGCCTTCTTAAGGGAAATAAGAGTGCATTCATGAAGTTCAACTTATTTCTTACTAGCTTTTATAGCACGCCAGACTTAATGGATAGAATCTTAAATACTAGGTAGTTCATTAAATGTAAACTTGCACTTAAAGCAGGAGAACATTATAAAGCTTCACCGATAAACCACGTTTCATGTCATGTTCTGGATAGTCTAAGCTTCAGGAAAAGAAAATAGCATTTGCAACACTCCTACAAGACATTGTATTTGACTTACTACTTAATCAAGGTATGATAATATTAACAACATTGAGAAGCACCGTGGCTTTTTGTAATTGTTATTTCTGTGGTAACGGGGGTGGGGGGGGGGGGAAAGGAGCACTGCAAAGTTTGTTTAATTTATTCTGATCAATAGGACCATTGGAAGTAATGGCTCTAGTAATAGAAAATCCCTGGGGCATGACCATATTTAGGATGCACAAAATGGGATGATCTGGCACAAATATTTGCAGTCTTCCGGGACTATTTCTGCTGACTTGGAGACAGGGCAATGTGATTTGCTTTTGCAAGCTGGACTAATTCAAGTAAAAAGCATTTTAATATGGCTAAGTGCAAAGGTACAAGCATAAAAGGAATTCAGAACTGGGAGAAGGAACCCACAAAATTAAAGATTCCTTTGCAATGTTCTAACTACAAAAGCCAATACAGTCATTTGGTGTATTGATAGGTACAGGGGATGGAAGTAGCAGAATGATTTTTATTTCTCTATATGACATTACTATGTCAAGCTTAGAATTCTGCAGATATTTTTGATGCCTTCATTTTTAAAAAAGATACACAGAAAAACTGGAAATAATGCAGAAGGGCCATAAAAAATGAATCAAAGGATGAAGAAAAAGCCTTACACAGATTTAAGAATCTTGAACTATTCAGTCTCTCAAGCAAGATGATAGATGAGTTGGTCACAAGGTAGAAGCTCTTTTATACAAACAAATACACTATTTAGATAAAATACAATAATAAATAGTATCTCCAGCAACTGTGTTTAAGCCCCGTAGAAATGGAAAGCCTGGGGGCATTTGCAGTCCTGGTCTCCTGCCTCTGGAAGGGTCCTTTTCTTGCAGGAGAAAGCTCATACTGATGTGCAGCCAAGATGGGGTCTGGGTGTATCCATCCAGGATTGGCAAGATGCAGTGTGACTGAAGGCAGGACTAACCCAAAAGAGACAGTCAACAAAACTGTGTGCCAATCAGAAGAACATATCAAGAATAGCAGTGATTTCTGAGTTCAGATCAGGAGCAAGCATTCTTCTTCAACAGGTGCTCCGCTGAGCCCAAGCAAATGGACTCATGGTGCTGAGCATCTCTGTGGCTGCCAGAATTTGAACTGAACAATCTGCTTACCTATGCGTTATGGATAACCTGATGGTCTCTTTTGCACACAAATACCAGACATTTATGCGCAGATGTTGCTAAAGGTATAATTTGGAAACAATTGAACTGCAAAATACAGTTAGGAAAACAATCCGATCAATATAACTTATATTACTGTAACAAGCCAATAAAATAGAAGTTAAGACTAGTTTCCTAGGGCTAAAATATGTGCATATGATCAAATGACTTTTCTTACAAAGAGAGCACATAATATATACATGCAAAATGAGAATTGTTTATAATTTTCACTGTTAGAAGTGTCACAGCTTTAATTCTTTAAGGCCCACTAACAAAACACTTAGCATTCCCAGTTGCTAGCTGCATTAAGACTGTATATTGAGTACAAGATTTTTGTGATCTGGCAATCAAGTGCTGTAACTTCTTATGAATGTGTTTTCAGATCTACTTCATACAATTTTACATTTTAATCCTAATATTAAACATTCATTTTTTGGTTAGATCTAGACAAAATGGTGTGTTTTGTCTCTAAGACCAGATGCGTTGAATCAAAAGGGTAGTTGACATGTTCTGTGTGAAATTAGTTGGTCAAGTACAAATAATTCATCTGGTTTAGGCTAAGAATAAAACTGCTATACACAACCTCAGTTCTCCATGGATTTCAAGCCTGGAAAGGAAGTGGTAAAGCAACCTAACATGTGAAAAGAGTCAACTGAATACTTTAATCATCAGTAGAAATATTCAGTGTCAGAAGGAGTGCACAGAATGAATCAGAGCAGTAGAGAAAGGGAGTGGGAATCAGGGCTCTTCCATAGCCTTCAGTACGGTTCAAAGTTTCTCTTTTTCATAATAAGCTGTGGAGATTGCCACAAATAAACACGTACTGTTCTGGATTGTTTTTTACTTGGGCAGATAACGATAGGACAAGGAGGAATGGATTTAAACTAAAAGAGGGTAGATTCAGATCAGATTTTAGGAGGAAATTCTTTACTCAGAAGCAGGTGTGGCACTGGAACAGGTTGCCCAGAGAAGCTGTGGATGCCCCATACCTGGAAGTGTTCAAGGCCACATTGGATGGGGCCCTGAACAACCTGATCTCCTGGGAGGGTGGTGTCCCTGCCCATGGCAGGGGGGTTGGAACTAGGTGATCTTTAAGGTCCCCTCCAACCCAGACCATTCTATGATTCTATGAGAAGTGTTTTCATTTTATATCTTAAGAAAGTTTTTTAACCCTAGGACGGTGTAAAATATGTCATCAGAGGGGGTTAAAACAAAAAAGTCCATTATTTCAGCTGTGTTCTCTGTGTCTGATTTAAACAAACTTGTGACTAGTCTGTTTGAAAAGACAACCAAACAGAAATAGTAATAACAATAACAACAACAACAACAACAATAATAATAATAATAATAATAAAAAATACGGAGCAGTGATAAGCCAAAAAAATGCAAGAGAACAGCCTGTTTTTTCCATAATATATGAGAGATAGATATGAATTTTCTTATTAAGTGTTTATAGCATGTGGCAAATAAGCCTTATAGTTCCTACACACATATAATGTTCTTTTTAAATTATTTCATTTTAAGTCATCTGTGTTTTCCGCTCCCTGTTTCTGTTAATCATGGTACCACAAATGCAAAAGGCCAAGTATAGCTCAGAACTTGATGCACACCTTCTCATGAAGCCACGTTTTACCACAGTGTTAGCAAGCAAGTAACTCTCTTGTAGCAAAAGAAAGCATCTCATATTAAAAGATTTGTAGCCTAAGCACACAGATTCAGAAAAGCCCTGCTATCTCTCCTGCATTTAGATGCATATCTGGATTGACACAAACTGCTGAACTCATGACTTTTTGCCATTGTTAGCTTGTAGTTTTTCTACACTTTGCCTGTGGGTTGAGTCTTAGGTCACACTGGTATATATACACACTATGCCCATTTGTTCACTTTTACTATTTAAATAGTCATAGTGGCAGAGCATTCGAGGGAAGTGATTGTCCCACTCTACTCTGCACTGGTGTGGCCTCACCTCGAGTACTGTGTGCAGTTCTGGGCACCATAGTACAAAAAGGACATGAAACTGTTGGAGGGTGTCCAGAGGAGGGCAACAAAGGTGGTGAAGGGCCTAGAGGGGAAGACATATGAGGAGCGGCTGAGGTCACTGGGCCTGTTCAGCCTGGAGAAGAGGAGGCTGAGGGGGGACCTCATTGCAGTCTACAACTTCCTCGTGAGGGGGAGTGGAGGGGCAGGTGACCTATTCTCCGTTATCACCAGTGATAGGACCTGCGAGAACAGTGTTAAGCTGAGGCAGGGAAAGTTTAGGCTGGACATCAGGAAGAGGTTCTTCACCAAAAGGGTGGTCGCACACTGGAACAGGCTCCCCAGTGAAGTAGTCACTGCACCAAGCCTGTCTGAATTTAAGAAGAGATTTGACTGTGCACTTAGTCACATAGTCTAAACTTTTGGGCAGACCTGTGCAGTGCCAGGAGTTGGACTTGATGATCCTTATGGGTCCCTTCCAACTCAGGATATTCTATGATTCTATGATTACCATTTTTTTTAATTCGATGCACAAACGTGTGACAATAGACACATTCTCCTAGCAGAGAACAGCAAAAAAGTATTACTACCTTGTTTGTTCTTTCTTTGCAGCAGATGCTGTTTCTCTGTATTTAGAAATCTTTGGAAAGAAGAGAAAACTGCACACAAAGGGGTAAGTGTCACATCAGTTCCTCTAGCAGTCAGGTCCTGGAACAGGAGCAGCCAGTGCAGCATGAAGGAATTCTCTGTGTGAGACTGCGTGAGACTGAGACCCCATCTCAGAGCTGAACTGACTGATCAGGGGCTGCTTATTCAGAAAGAGTTGTCAGCTGGCTTTAGAGCTGTGACAGAACACCAGCATTTAACCTTTCTTGCCTCTAGTCAAGTCTCAGAGCTCTGCATTTTGCTGTTTCCTGACATCTTTGACCTATAAATTGGTTTTGACACAGCTTCATAAAAAGTACAGAAAGCAGCAATTTCTGGAAGACCCAGTATCCGGCTACAACTGTGAAAGGCACTTTGCTTTGATATGCCCATTGTAAAGAAATAGTGTATTAGACAAACAGACATAGAAAAATACTTTCTTTACAAAAACTTACATATGAAACAAAGTTAGGAAAAGCATTTCTAAGTCCTCTCCCAAACAGACATTCCTGGTCATTTCTGCCTGTAAACAGAAAGATCACATGAGAAAGTCCCAGCTCAGCTCATGTTAGAGGCAGAGATGGCCATGCACTGGAGAAACAGCTCAACACCCCTTCTGTGATTGTTAGGCTCCTCTCCAAATTTCCACAGGTTTGAAATGCCAAGTGGTCTGTCTAGGAGCAAACTCCATTACTGACTCAAAAGGTCAGCCACGTCACAGCATGAGTCAAAAATTAACATGCCTTTCCAAAGCCAACTTCTCCAAAAGGCTGCTCAGTAAATGGTTATAGTCACACACACTTAGGGGAGGAAAAACAGTGAATCCCTTCAGAGGAAAAACAAAGTGAATGACTACCAATAATGTCCAGTATGTTCACAGTACTCAGCTTACCATGGCCTTTCTCAGGACTGGAACAACTACAGCTAATTGTAGCAAATTCACCTAATGCTCTACTAGATAAAACTTTTTCCCTTTCCCTTTCCCTTTCCCTTTCCCTTTCCCTTTCCCTTTCCCTTTCCCTTTCCCTTTCCCTTTCCCTTTCCCTTTCCCTTTCTCTTTCCCTTTCCCTTCTTTTCTCTTTCCCTTTCTTTTTCCTTTTTCCTTCCTTTTTATTTTTTTTCAAATTTAATTCTATCAAAGATAAAGAACCTAATGAAATTCACAAAAATATTGTTTCTGAATTATTTGAATTATCTCCCTCCCACTGCTTATATTTCATTATCACAGTGTTTTCCTCTCTCTCTCTTTTCTCTTTTTCACCATACCATGCCAAGCATCACATGAGTATATTCACAAGAAGAGAAACTTTGAGCTCAATCAGCAGGAAACAAAAATTACACTGCCAAAATATATGTACTGGGCAAGCAAGGAATTACATAGTCAGTTAAGTGAAAAGAATCAAAGAAATTAACAAGATAGATAATTTGACTCTGCAATATTTAAGATGTACCAGAACAATAATCTTGTCTTAATATCAAATAGTTTTCCGATAAAAGCTTTACAGATGAAAACAACCACCACCAGCCGAGGTTTCAAAGAGGTAGATGATAGTAGAAATGGATGTCTGGAATCATTTGTCAAGAATTATGGTTTCATTTCTGCCATTAACACTTTAAAAAGAAGAATTTCACCTCTAGGAAAAAAAAAAAAACAAAAACCATAGAACAGGTTAAAAAGATTGTATTTGTATCTGACCTCCTGGTTCTACTGTAAGAAATGGGACACCACAACACAAAGACCTATCATTACATCTAAATTTCCCCAATGTAATTAAAATCCATTTTAAACAAATTTGCAGATGCAGAATCTCCATCTGCACCTGAAAGAAACATTTGTCTTCCCTCAGGATTCAATACTATGTAAATCCTCCTACAAACCATTACATTTATACCTCAAAATTGTATTTGAAAGATTATTGCAGATTTCAATAGTTTAATCTAGTTAGAAATTTCCTAGAAACATTGTCTATAAACATCTGACTTGAAAAATAGTAAATATACTACTGTATTACACATCGCTATTCTAAGATTGTTAAAAAAGTAGGCTCAGTGTTTTTTAATTAAACATTTCCATCATGCTGAAATACTACAAATAATAATAATTAAAAAAATAGTACTATATTTATTTTTTATACAAACTACTTCTGAAATAAATGTTTTATTCAAAAACTTATCAAGAACCACTGAAAACATTTGTCTTTTATATGCCTTGATTTGATAGAATTTCAATACTTGTGATAACTAAAATTGATAAAGGATATCAGCTCTACTAGAAAACTTCTTTCCTGATTCTGTCCACTGTGCCTTTTTTTTTATATAACTGTTAAATTCATTGTTTCTGTTCAGATCAGATTATTATTATTAAAAGACAACCAAGAACATATTAGGTGATTTTTGTGCTTATCAGATATTCCCTGCAACTGTTCTGATCAAAGTTTACTGTCAGCACAATTCCTAATGGGTAGCCTTATATAGCAGCCTTACATAGCTGCTAAAGCACAAGCATGATGTCAGATAATTACACTAGAGATACAGACCTCTAAGATGCCATCCCCACCTTTTGGAATAATGTACCTTGATATATTTGCATCAGGACTTACATCATTTTTCAGACAGATGCTCATTACCGCTATTCTTTATTTAACCATTTTATTTGTCCCCTAGCTTCAAGATAGAAATTAGACTTATTTATCCTCTTATGTTGACACTTTCGCCAACTAGAATTTGTCTGACAATCTTTACATTTCATGGCATATCACAATAGCATTAACATAAAAAGTCTTTGCAATATATTTATCACTGTACAAAGAACTTCACAGTCTGATATAAAATAAAATAAAATAAAATAAAACAAAATAAAATAAAACAAAACAAAATAAAATAAAATAAAATAAAATAATAAAAATACATGTATCTGCTAGGCATTCCTGTGCTGGATTTGCATCAAATCTTTCACCTGTATTTATAATCCAGTTCTTGTAGTCTTTATTCTTTCTCTTTCATGGCTCTTTTCTTCTGGCTCTGCTTCTTTTTGTTTAGATACTTCTGAGAGCATCTATCCCATCTCCTTTTCTTGCTTACAAGCCTTTAGGTACCAGACACACACAATTATGTAGTCACAGAATTTAAGGATGGGGGAAGGATAAAATTTCTCAGGAAGTTCTCAAAGACCTTATTAAGGGGCAATGAGGGCTGTCAGTCTCTTAAAATGTATACTAAAGATCCCTGAGCTCCTAGACAAACATTGGTTGAAGTCAGAAACATATACCAATATAGATTTTCTACATGGAACAATATAAAGATTGTTTCTAGGTTTTACTAACCTTTATTTTGGTTCTTCATAGCTTACAACATCAAGAAGACTGTGTAAGGAGCACACCAAGTGCCTGAAGTACAGTGAAGAACAACCAGAGGAAGGGTAAAGATTTCTTCTTGTTTGTTAACCTTTGTTTTGCATAAAGAGTACTTTGGTGAGGGAGGGAGGAAGCACAAGGTAATTTTTCATTCCCTTTATTGATGCCTCCTGTTCTTTTCCATTTTTATTCCATATTCCATCTCCAAAACATTATTTGTATCACATTTGAATTCTTGGTATCAAAAGAACACCAGTTTTTAAGGAACCACCAGAAGAATACCAGTTTTTAAGGAGCTCACAGAACAGATTTAATCTCCAAGAAATCTCTTGGCTTTGTAGAGGGACTTCTCTGTCCAAAATGCAGAATGGTGTCAATAGGCACACTTTTCTCTTGCCCTGGGTCCAACACAGTCCTCTCAACTTCTAGTTATCTGGAAGAATAGTGTTTATCTTAATAGTAAATCACAGAGTCACAGCCAAATAACCACTCAATTATCATTCTCTGACTTCAGAAAAGTAAAATTTGGAAGAAGGAGACCAGGGAACAGCCAGAAATCTCATGAATAGCTTGAATTGCAAGTAAAGAGATTAAGATGTATGATATCATCTTGACAAAACTATGATATGATTTTGGAAAACATGTCGTAACCACCATGCATCTTCTGAGAAGAATCTTTCATACTCATATCAACACCATACTTATAATAATGTTCTTCCACTGTAAGCAAAGGGATAAAAAGAAACCCTTCTTATGTTTGAAGCAGGCTCTTGCTTTATTCTATGATTCTATTTTACACCCTTTGCAGGGTTAAAAACTGTCTGGATGGGCCTGAGAGTAGTGGTGAATCCAGCTGGAGATCAGTCACCAGTGGTGTTCCCCAGGGGTTGGTGTTGGGACCCATTCTCTTTAATACTTTACTGGTGATTTGGACGAGGGAATTGAGTGCACCCTCAGAAAGTTTGCAGACAATACCAAGTTGGGGAGAAAGTGTCAATCTGCCAGGAGGTAGGAAGGCCCTGCAGACGGACCTGGAATGGTTGGATTGATGGGCAGAGGCCAGTGGGATGAGGTTCAACATGGCTAAGTGCCAGGTCCTGCACTTTAGTCACAACAACCCCATGCAGCACAACAGGCTTGGGGCAGAATGGTTGAAAAGCTGAAAAGGCACTGGGTGTGTTTGTCAATGCTTGCCTGAATACGAGCAGGCAGTATGCCCAGGTGGCCAAGAAGCTCAATGGCATCCTGGCTTGTATCAGGAATAGTGTAACCAGCAGGACCAGGAAGGTGATCATTCCCTTGCACTCTTCTCTGGTGAGGCTGTACCTTGAGTACTGTGTTCAGTTTTGGGCCCCTCACTACAAGAAGGACATCAAGGCCCTGGAGTGTGTCCAAAGAAGGGCCACAAAGCTGGTGAAGGGCCTGGAACACAAGCCCTATGAGGAACAGCTGAGGGAAGTGGGGTTGTGTAGCCTGGGGAAGAGGAGGTTCAGGGGAGACCTTATTGCTCTCTACAACTACCCAAAAGGAAGTTGGAAGGTTCAGGGGAGACCTTATTGCTCTCTACAACTACCCAAAAGGGAGCTTGGGGTTGGCCTCTTCTTGCAGATAACTAGTGCTAGGACTAGAGGGAATGGCCTCAAGTTGCACCAGAGGAGGTTTAGGTTGGAAATTAGGAGAAATTTCTTCTCAGAAAGAGTGGTCAGGCATTGGAATAGGTTGCTCAGGGAAGTGGTGGACTCACCGTCCCTGGGGGTGTCCAAGGAAAGGTTGGACATTGTCCTTAGGGACATGGTCTAGTGGGTGATATTGATAGTAGGGTGATGATTGGACCAGATGATCCCGTAGGTCTTTTCCAACCTTATAGATTCTATGATTCTATCTTCTTTTGTATCAAATATATTAATATGAAATAGTGTAATATATTCTGAAATTATGACCATAAAGTGTGAATGCTTTACTTGAAGGGACTCTTTAATAGACATGGGATCCGTAAATGTATTAAAATGATACATAGCTGAGTTGAGAAATCCACAGCAAGTCAAGGGAACAAAGAGCTAATTTCTGTCTCACAAACTTCACTTACTCAAAAAGAAATCTAAATGTTGTGCCTAAGGATATTCTAAAAGTGTGTGAACTGTGGCTGTAACACATGACTAATACACTGTGGAATAAAGTGGCTCTAATAATCTTCAAAGAGGTTCAAGAAACTTCTAATTTAGAGTTCACTATATATTTTGTAAATGGACTAACAGGCTCATATGTAAAGCAGTATTGAAAACTCACAAAGATTTGTGGTGGAATTACTTTTGTTGAAGTTTAGATATTTTAATTTATTTTAAGACATTGAAACTAGTTACCATGCTCCCATTACAGCCAAATGAAAAGAAACATTCAGTAAATTTGCAGGGTGAAGTTCACTGCAGTCAGTTCAGACACTCTCGAACTGCCTTTTTATGGGCACAATGTCACTTCTTATTCTGTTTCCCATCAGTTTTCATCAATTATATAGTGTTCTGATGCAAATCTAGCGTTAATCCTTTCTCAACCCTTACATCAAGATTTTTAACCCTCTCTAAAATGAGAAGGTTCTGTTTTACTCTCTAATATTTTAGTCCCTTTAGTTGGGGAGGGCTAGTTACAAGAATTGGAATATTCTCTCCTTCTCATGTATTTTATTTGTTAGTGCTACAAATTTCCCCTCTCTTTTGCTTCATTTGCTAACCTTCTGTAGGATCATAGTCAAATCATCTTAGATTTTGTGCCACTGGTGAGGTTTGGATGTATAGACACACTGATAGAGCACTTTATATTTCTGAGGAGCACACCCTAAAATTGCCATATCAGTTGCCTTCATTTTATTTTGGTTATTTCTTCTTTGATTCTCTATTTATGTTGCATTTACACTTTATTTCTGTGCTTTTTTCTTCCAATATTTCTTTCCAGGTGCTTTCCATTTCATCACCTCTCTTAAGCTTTTCCACCAGTTTTGTTGACTTCCTAATCCTTTCCTGCCAGCTTAGGTCTCATTCAGAGTAAATCAGTAGCATTTTATTAAAAATATGGCAATAAATTAAGTGCTTGCACAAAACGCCAAATATCCAAACACCAAAACACCTATATCACCAAACCTTGGCAGAGACCATAAAGACATCTGTTATAACCAGAACTGTTCACCCTGCTTTCTTTCTCTTCTGTTTCAACTAAGAATAGAGATAACATTTAACCAAGTTAAAATTTGATAGCAAATTTTAAAGTTTAGAACAATTATGTATAAAAAAAGTAGAAGAGATAATGCCTTCAGAGTAAACAGAGCAGCACTGTATTAGGGCAGTAAAGTTCTTGGTTTCCATTCCTACTTTAAAATTATCTTAGTTCCAGAAAATAAATAAATAAATAAATAAATAATAATAATAATAATAAACTCTCTAGTTTTATAGGTTCATTGCTCTGTGGTCTGGATGAGATTGCCTCAAAGTAATTGCTGAAATAAAGTGATAACTCAACTTTTGATAATCTGGTGTGGTTTTAAATTGTTCTAAATCAAGCAACCTCAAGGAACTTCTCAGTTAACACAGTCTGGAGATCTGTACTTCAGCTCTTTCTTTAGTTCAGAACATCTGTCTCAACTACTGGGCAGCACTGTGGGTAAACTCATCACAGTAGTATTTTTATTCAAACTTAGAGATTGCACTCAAGACCAAAAAGAGCCTTTGTGACTGCTTAAAAACACACATATGCTTGGTATGTTGAACAGCTGGCATTGAAACAGTATTTGGGAGACTAGCTCTCATGAATGGAGACATTTTTATGCCATTACATATGCGCTCTTAACATTTAATGTGTCAGAAGACAACCAGAATAGGCTATCCTGGAGGATTAATTATTTTTATCACTGTAAAGAAAAACAATCATTATACAGGTTGGTCAACCCACAGAAATGTGCTTTCCTAGTGATTCATTAATTGTAGAGTGAACTCAAAGAATCACAGAATAGTTGAGGTTGGATGGCACCTCTAGAAATCATCTTGGCCAACCCCCCCTGCTCCAGTAGATCACATAAAACAGGCTTCTTGGGACCACGTCCAGATGTTTCTCAAAGAGCTCCAAGGATAGAGACTCTACCAGTCTGCTGTCAGACTCTCTGAGCATCTTGTGCCAGTGTTCAGTCATCTGCATAGTGAAGCATTTCCTGACATTCACAGGGAAACTCTTCCTAGAGGACTTTTTGCACATACTTTATGTCTAGACAGATGACATGAGATGACAGATACATTAGTATGTATTTACATTACATACTTGACTGTATGAAATAGAAGGTCCTTACATGAAATGAAAAAGCATCAATACAGGTAACTATGGACCTTGGTCAAACAACAGCCACATAAAAAAAGGAATTATAACTGTTAAATAACATACACTAGATCAGTACCATCAGAAAATGTGAGTGCTATTGGACTATTTGATTAATCAGTATTGCTGGGATAAATAACAAGCAAGGTATTGTCTACTAAATCCTTTAGTTATATGACATAATGACAAGTGACTTTTAAAAGAAACATAACTAAGTGTACATAGGTGGGCTGAGAAAAGAAAAAAGAACAAGTATACAAGTTCCTAGGGAGCTAGAGGAGTTAGAGAATTGATTCTTAAACCCCAAGTAAAGAAATATCGACATGGATTCAAAATGATGAATGATGCAAAATACTGAAATAAGACTTGATGAATTCATAGTTCCTGTCAGTGCATAGCCTCAAAGCAATCAAATTGAAATGAGACAAAAATATCCAACATATTGACTGGTTTTTGATTTGGGGGAGAATAGGGGAGGAAAAAAAGAATTTAAAAAAAAAGAGGATCAGAGATTTGAAATGAGCCTTTGTTACCACAATCAGCCAAACCAGAATCTTTTTTTTTTTTTTTTTTCACTTGTAGCAGCTTGGAGCTATATTACTAAAAAGCTGTTCCAACACTTCCAGCTTTATCAGAATCCTAGATACACAAGAAATAAAGAGACTGGTTATGAAGCTAATAAAACCAGTAGAGTCATTTCACTAAAGGAGGTTTAAAAGAGAGAGAAAGGAAATTCACTTTTGGCACCAAACAAAAACAGAACAAAAAAAAACTCATTTACTGCGGCAAAGACAAATTATTTCCTTCACACACACACAAAAAAAAGCATCTGAATGAAAGTACAACTGTGTCCATCCATATCTGTGCTGAACTTGTGTGTCTGTATGTTTAGCCCTATATACTTCTCTTGCAGTCAACAGCCTCTTTAGACCAATGAATATTTGGATTGGCTCTGTGATACTTCATATTAGGAAATTTTGATCTGACCAAAATCTTCACTGTGTTGCTTTTCTGCAGAGAGGATCCACCAACATCTGCAGACATGCTCATTTGTGCATGCATCTAAGACTGAGGCAAAATCATATTTAGTAGGAAAATGTTCTGGTTTAACACAATGGGCAGCTGAATCACCACCATGATGTTCTTTCACTCCCACTTCTCAGAAGGGCAAGGAGAGAAAACACAATGTGTCCCCACCCTGCCAACCTCCCCACCTGAAAAACAACAACAACAACAAAAAAAGACAAAACAAAACAAAGAAACAAACAAACAAAAAAGCAACCAACCAACCAACTAACCAAAAAAATAAACAGTTTGTGGGTTGAGGTAAGGAAAGGAAGATCACTCACCAGTCACATTCCTGGGCAAAATAGACTCAACATAAGAGATTAAAGTTAAATTTATTGCTTATTGATAACAGAATGGAGAAGTGACAACTAAAATTAAAAACATCTTCTTCCCATCCACACTTTTCTACCTCCTCCCCCCAAGCAGCGCAGGGGAACAGGGAATGGGGGCTGAGGTCAGTCCCTGATGCTTTGTCTCCGCCGCTCCCTCACGGTCCCTCCCTGCCCCTGCTCCCCGTGGGGTCCCTCCCACGGGATGCCGTCCTTCCCGAACTGAGCCTGCGGGGGCTGCCCGCAGGCAGCAGCTCTTCAAGACCTGCTCCCACACGGCTCCGTACCACGGGGTCCATCCATCCCCCAGGAGCAAACTGCTCCAGCACGGGTCCCCCACGGGCGGGCGGCAGCTCCCCCCAGACCCCCTGCTCCTGCGTGGGCTCCTCTCCACGGGCTGCAGCTCCGGCCCGGGGCCTGCTCCTGCGGGGGCTCTCCATGGGCCGCAGCCTCCTCCAGGCCACATCCACCTGCTCCACCGGGGGCTCCTCCACGGGGGGGCTGCAGCGTGGAGATCTGCTCCGTGTGGGACCCATGGGCTGCAGGGGGACAGCCTGCTCCACCAGGGGCCTCTCCCTGCACAGGCCGCAGGGGAACTGCTGCTGCCTGCCTGGAGCACCTCCTGCCCTTCTCCTGCACTCACCTGGGGGGCTGCAGGGCTGCTTCTCACTCCTCTCTCCCAGCTGCTGCTGCACAGCCAATTTTTTGTTGTTGTTGTTTTTTTCCCCTTTCTTAAATCTACTCTCCCAGAGGCCCATCCACCGTCGCTCCCTGGCTTGGCTCTGGACAGCACTGGGTCCCTTTTGGAGCCTGCTGGAGCTGGCTCTGCTCTGACATGGGGCAGCTGCTGGGCTCTGCTCACAGAGGCCACCTTTGCAGACTCCTGTGCCCCTCTACTACAAGAACTTTGCCATGGAATCCCAGTGCAGACAGGATTTCATGTCAGTTGAGAAAACAAGATAATAAATTTTTGCAAACAATTTCAGCTATTGGGAAAGCCTGCAATGGAACAAATGACAGCATAAAAGCAACCACTGTACCCCAGAGGCTAGGATTTTCTTATTATTTTATGTGTTCAGCACTATTAGAAAGCAGGAAACATTGGGACGTTCTGCAGTACCATTAGTTGAGGCCAAGCAACCTTCCCAGAGGCACATTCTCCCAATGACTACATGTGGGCAGTTTGAGTCTGGGTCATTAATGTCGCTTGGCTGAGTTATAGTAACTCTGTTACTAACTGCATTTTACTGTGCCAAGCATTTCATCAACAATATATAGCAATCTTTTTTTTTCCTGTCTGGTGCAAATTGCAACAAAGGAAAACCTGGCTAATGATTAAATAGATTTACCACCAGCAATGGGAAATTTCAAATGCTTTCAACTGTTGTCTGATAATATTTTAGACCTTTTTGTAAAGGATTTTTGGGGGCTTATTAGAAACACAGTTTTCAAAGATTTAACCTAAAGTAATTGAAAATTTAATTCCAGCAGCAATAATTGATTTTTATTTATTTATTTATTTAATGCACTCAGATTATACAAATTAGAGGATGGAATGGTAAAAAATAAAAAGTAAAAACTACTAATGCCTTGTATTCACAGCTCTGCAAATCTCATTCAAATACATTGTTATATGTTTGAATGCAACTTCCTATAGAAAATGCATGCGTCTGTTTTTACATAGTATTGGCAATGGGTTATTTAGCTTGGGAACCAAACTTCCTTTATTACTGTTAATGCAGTTAGCCATAAAGGCTGTCCAATGGCTTCTTGAAGCCATTATTCTCAGTTTAGTAGATAAATTCTTGGTTTTCATTGCAAAAATAAACTAGTTGCAGTAATGGCACAAGATAAAATGATGTAGTGAATGTTTTTGTAAACTCCATTGTAACCTGAAAGGTGGTTAATTCAGGACAGAGAAAAGTACAGTATAAAACTAGATGTAAATAAAAAAGTGAATAGTCTCCCTATCTTAGAAAAGCAATAGCATATAAAAATATTCCTGGTGGAAGATTGTTTTATGAAGTTTAATGAAAGGGAAATTTTATTTTTGTTGTTGTTGTTGGTTTTGGTATTCATACATTAAAATCCCCATTTTTCATATCTCTATAGATCCCATTAACTTGACTGGCAGAAAAATAGGAGCAGAGAAGTAAAGACAGTCTTATCAGTGAGGCTATAGAGGGCAAGCACATCATATTGCTCATTGATAAAATATATTACATCTGCAATTTATTTTGTCTTTTATTTGTTTGTTTCCTTTTTTGTTTTTTAGCTTAATAATAACAGGGCAGTACAGGATATAATTTGACATTTACAGAGGCAGTAACAAACTTGACATTGTAGCCTAAAGTCCATTCTCATTGACATCGGGTTAAGTTCAAAGCCATAGAAACAGGAGGACCACAGCTATAGGAGAATCAGGTACTCATGGCAGGAGGGGGAGTGTAATGTTGAGAAATACGGTAAAAATCATAACAACCCTGCCCAGCTTTCTTTCACTACTAGCTTCTACACACCAAAAGAAATCTGCATTAAAAACACTGTATCATCAAAGCTGGATACAGAAACAGAGCATAGGATTTATTTGCAAAACTGTATTTTATAGAAAGGAAAGAGAAATCTTTAATTTGTACAAACTGACTCAGCTATCCCACTGAAGATGCAAGAAGACATAGGTGTTTTCCAGTTCTGCTTGTCCATCAAAAAGGATAGAACCCCTCAACTGAGCTATAATAACAAGTAATAAGACCCAGAAGAAATGGGTTTTAGAAAAGAATTTTGAGCAAACTCATGTCTACACTGTGTGCCAGGGAGGTAATTTCTAAAAAGTAACTGTTGTTGGGTCCCATGAACCACAGAGCTAACTGCTGCAGACTGCCTGGGGTCTCATATCTGTAGAGTAACTAGCCTACTGGTTGCTTGTAGTCTACTGTTTTTCTGTGTAGGCAGACTTTGAGAATGGAGGGAGAGCTCCAACACAACACATATATTCCACCAGAAATACTAAATCCAGGGAAGAGAAGGGGGAAATTTATACAGGCTGATTTCCCCAGCATATTCATGTTTCTTTCTAGTGGATTATATAATAAATTTAAGTGAAATAACTCATTATTGAATAAATCATGTAGACATGCTAATACTCAAGGGGAAAAAAAACAAAACAATACAGGCATACATACATACATGGCCTTTATCTATCGGCTCTTATGCAGAATGCAGTGGTTTTACGAATGATGTAATGGAATTGTTATCACTTAGCATGGCTATGGATACAGGAACCTACTCCTGAAAACCTCCAGCTCATCTAGATTTCACAGATGCCATTGCATCTTTTAGGTTGATAAAAATGTCTGATTACGATATGAAAGCACTAGTATAGCAGGATATTTTAAAAGTATAAGTCAGTCTCAATTTACTTTAAAACAAGTTAATTTTATTATTTTCTTGTGATGTCTCAAAATCCCAGAAGAAGAAAAGGGTTGAAAAAATTGTAATTTTCCTGACTTTAACCTTCTTTTAATGTTACTGTCATGATTCCTTTCCCTAGGGATTTCCACAACACTTGACATGCTTATATAATTCTACTAGGTCAAATTCAGATTTCATTTAGCTGCAGTAAATTCTTAAAGTGAATCCTTGCCACATTAAAAATCAATTGCCAAACTTTTATTGACTATAGGGATCTTCAGAGAGGCACCTAAAGTGCCTGTACTTACTTTTGTTGGAGTCACTTGGGATGTAAATTGAGTTAACTGAAAACAGCTTAGCAGTTGTAGGTTTTAGCAGGAAAATACCTATGATCATACACTATACTTACATGAATTTTTTCATTCTGTAATAGCAGTTTACCTAAATGTCATTAATATCATCTTATTTAAACATAACTGAAAAAAATACAGATAAGCTTTCTATTAAATTCTAAGGGAAAATTGCCATTTACTTAGTTAACAATTAACACACACTGATCTGAGTATGTCTTATATGCCAGACACGCTTCTCATGTTCACTATTCAAATAAATAATTTATCAAATCTCTTCTCTTGAAAGATGATAGCTTTTTCACTGAAGCATAGTCACATAGACCTAAAATGTATTTTTAAGATTTTAAAGTGCTTCTCTTGCTCCAAACAAGTCAAATCCCCCAAGGAGAGGCTGAAATTATACAAGTTCATCTACTGATTTTAATATTGTACTAGCTGGAAGCTAGACTAAATTAAGCTGAATAAAATTACCTGTAAATTTAGTACCTTGACATTACCTTTTAGGTGTCCCTGCAACTTCCACAACATATTTACTAAGCTTATAAAAATATACGGATGGGTAGATAGACAGATGATAGATAAACAGAGAGACAGACAGACAGATGGAAACTACACTGGCATTTTTGAACAACAACATCAAAAATTAGCATTGCTTAAAAATTACAGGTTTTAATATGTTGTGGGGTGTTTTTTGTTGTTGTTGTTTTTTGTTTTTTCTGGTACACTCATTATTATCAGAAAAAGTTAAATTTTGTCTTCTATTCACATAACAGCTATGGTAATTGCAGATTGACTAGGAATTCTGATGAAATGCCGCAAAAGTAGACTATAGCTTTATCTGTCATAGGTGCTCTGACTTGTAGAACTGGTAAGGTGAAAATACAATTTTCCATTATTAAAGGGTGTGGATATACTGCTCTCCAATGAAACACAAGTAGCATCTGTTATGTATTCTTTTTGTAATTTTATTTATTTATTTTGAATGGTCACCATAGCCAGAAAATCTGAGAAGTGTAAAACACTTCCATGTGATAACAGTTGCCAGTATACTTGCTACTTGTAATGGCGATTGTTTGATAGAACCAAGCCACAAATGCCAACTCTTCTTCCAGTTTTATCTACATCTGTATGTAATCCACGTTACATACTATCCTCTTAAATTTATCAGATTATGTGATCAAGCTGCTTCAGTCCAACAGAAAGGAATTTCCTAAGAAAAAGCAGAAACATCTGAAAAGAAGCATTAGTCTTGACCTTCTCCAAAGTTAAAGATCAAGTTTTATCATTTTTTGGTGAAACAACTAAAATTAATACAGTTTTTGCATGAATAAAACCATATAGAGCAGGGTCTGTGCAAAAAGAAATCTAGGAAAAAGCAGCATATTCTGAGGCAGAATTTCAACTTTCTTCTAAGTTGTAGTAAGGACAAAGAAGTAAGAAAAAAACATTTTTGTATACCCCTTAATTTTGACATCAAATCCTAGCAACACACATATGAGAAAAGCTATTTCTATACACAGCCCTAAACCAACCCCCCTATACTGTTCTTCAGAAATAAAGCTCAAAATATAATGCATGTGGGTTTCTGTTCTTGTTTTATCCTTTAAGCCTGTTTTCCTAGGCAAGAAATAAAAAGTATTTCATTTTTGAGGAGAGTAGGATGCTTTTTTTTTTCTTCCTAGTTATCAAGTATGGTGGTCCTTAGCTAAATTCTATTGAAATAGATTTACATATTTTAAAGTGGTACTTCTCCCCTACCCATTGTCATTTTTGTCACAATATGTCTCAATCAGATATATCCCTTCTTGATGCAAAAATATCTCTTAATTCTTAAAGTACCCAGTCTCATAATTGACTCATGATAGCTCATGATATACCAAGAAGCACAGCATGCATTTTCACCACATAGCCACATCCGGGAGGCCTCATAATTAAAGCCAGAGCTTCATGCTCTTGCATACATCTCACCCAACACTTGGTTCCCGCAGAAAAGGATCAGAAACAAAAACCTGTTCATATTCTCGGGGTGTGTTAATGCCAGTAAGAGCTTCTAGTGATAATCATGTTCAGAAAGAACATTAGTATTCTAACAACAGAAACAGAAAAGGCACATCTCTTTATCTACCAGATCAGTAGATCTTTCACTACATCCTGCACATGAGCTTGTCACAAACCTCTTTCTACCTGTGCATAAGAACAAATAGGGTCTTCCTGGCAAAATACCTGTTGCACATATATAATATGTGTATTCATAAACATGCAGTGACCTAGAATCACTATCACAACACACACATATATTATGCTTTCTAATTGGTTTACTTTACTAAAATATGTTATTCTTAGAATAAAGAATAGACTGTCTCATAAAGGACCTGAAAGCATTTTTCTCTTTTTCATTTTTCCTGCAAGACCCACCTGAACAACAATTTACAGCCAAAACAGGAGGATATGCAGCTTCACATAACAAAATTCTGCAATACTAGTTCTAATATAGCACTACTTTAAAGAGAAAACAATAACAACAGTAACAACAAACTAATTGTTTGTCCCCAGCATTTGCAAGAATAAAGGAAATTCTGCTGTGACCACTTTTCCTATCCATTGCTGTATTAATGCCCAACAAAAATACAGCATAAGGAATCTCCTCCAGAGTTTGGGAGACACTCTGCATTTTTGTTTAATTGCTTCTTTGGTGATCTTTCTTTGACTCAGTGTCAGTTTCATGGCAATGCATCCCTAACCACTGAGCGAAATTATGAGGCCAGAAATAATACTACACAGCAGCTCAGAGCATGCAGTCTGTATTAGGGAGAACATTTCAGGGTGCTATTCCTTGGTGAACTTCAGCTGACTACCAGTTCTGTCTTGCCCACTGCTGTGTTCTACACATTCCTGTTGTCTTTCTCACATCTACTCTCAGGTTCATGAGGCTTGGCAGCAAGGCCGATCAATCTTTTCTTTTTTCATCTTCCCACTGAGAGTAAGCTTCTGCCACTTCAGGTCATTTATCCAACTGATCTCATGAACTCAGGATTAAAAAAAAAAAAAAAAAAAGAGAGTTTATGACCTTTGTAAGAAAGAACAGGTAACAGGAGGACTACAAAGACATTGTGAGATTATGTAGGAGGAAATTAGAAGGGCCAAAACCCAGCGAGAGCTTAACTTGGCCACTGCAGTAACAGACAATAAAAAAAAAATTTATAAGTACATAAACAAGAAAAGGAGGACTAAAGAGAATCTCCATCTTTTACTGAATGTGAGGAGAAACACAGTGACAAGAGACAAAGATAAAGCCGGGATGCTTAATGCCTTCTTTGCCTCAGTCTATTAGTAAGACTAATTCTTCTCCAGGTACCCAACCTGATGAGCTGAAAGGCAGAGGCAGAGAGCAGAATGAAGCTCTTATGAACCAAGGGGAAACGGTTAGAGACCTACTATACCATTTGGACACCCATAGATCTATGGGGCCAGATGGGATCCACTGAAGGGAGCTGAAGGAGCTGGGAAAAATGCTTGCCAAAACACTTTCAATAATTTAACTGCAGTTCTGGCTAACTGCAGAGGTCCCAGTTGACCACAGACTGGCATGTCTCAAGTGTCTGTGCAATGTCCAAAGTGTCTATGGGTTGAAACTGTAAAAAGAATTACAGCACAGTCATTGCAAGCCTACTGTAAGCATTGATAATCAGGTTAAGGAAAGCAGAGAAAATGCCTAACATTAGAATTGCCCTGAGACATTAACACCTGTTCTCTGTGTTTTAACTATACTGCCTGGGATTTCTTTTGTTTCCATTGCAGGTATTTGCTTGCCTTAGGAGACTCGTGTAATTAACTGCCCAGGTGGAAAAACAGAAAGTCAGTTACGATATTTTCTGTCATTAAGAGGGGCCATCTTAGAAAAGAGGAAGAATGCTTCAAAATTTTATACAATTCCCAAGATAAAGTAGTATAACGACACAGAAAGATTGAAAATGCTGAAGTATAAACCATCTCAAAATCTTTATATATTCACAGAATGGCTTGGGTTGGAAGGGATCATATTGCATACAAGAACTAGAACAGGATACCACAAATGGCATTACATAATCTGGAAATGTTTTTACAGTCTTTGGTTCTCTGCATACAAGCAGAAAAATATCTACCAAATGCACTGTGAATGTTTGTAAAGCTACTCGCAGGTATCCAAAGCCTGCAAATGGAGTTCTGCTGTGATGTCTGGATGCAGACTGAAAAGCAGTTTGAAAGGTTAACAGGTATGCAGTGAGCAGAGTAGAAGAGACAGTCTGGCAGCCACTAAGCTCTACCAAAGTCACTAAAGCAGAAGAGAAGGCGACAAAAAGGAGGTTATGCTGCCTCTCCCCACATCTTTTTAATTACTACTTACATCTAATTTACTGGGATTTGCCTACTTCTATCAATAAAGAACAAATTCTCATCATTTCTTCTAATCTTTTGCAAAACTAATTTTTAGCTACCTGACAACAACTTGAAAGCAAAAACTCTGCTAACATTTTCAGGGTTTTGACTGCTTGAATCTTTATTTGACAACTTGAGAAGTGGGAGCTGAATACTGGTGCAGCTGAAAAATCCTGTTGTCCAAGGTTAAATGTGGGTGGCAGCAACAGACTCAAAAAAGCTTCAGAAAATGACTGTGGTAGCCCAGGAGTGATGTGCTTTAAATAGACTAGTCTGAGTTTAAACCATTTGATTTACTTCACATGCATATGCAGGTAGGTCCAGAGACACATCTGAACAAGGACAGGCAGAGCCAAGGTCGGGTTTAGGTCTACAGCAATTTAAACACAAGAGGAGCTGGGATATAAACAGACTCTTCTGATTTGAATTTAACATGCCATGTGAGTAAGTCCTCAGTAAGTTAATTCTTTCTAGTAAAGCCAGGAATGTGTGTGTGTTTCTGCTGCATATAAGCAATAGAAACCAGCTAATAAATAAAGAAACCTTAAGAATGCAATTTGACGAAGTGAAATTCTGTATTTAAAATTTTCATGCAACAGCAGTTTCTATGTAATGCCTGCACAAGTGTACATGCCAAAGTTTGAGAAAACAAAAATGCTGATGCCTATTTATGAGTCAAATTGCATAGACACCTCTGTATGAGTGATACTTTTGGGCAAGAACCTCCAAGAGTAGCTCTGCAAATTAGTACAAACACAATGTATTTTTCTACTATTTCTGCCACAACACTTCCTTTGGTCACTTCTTTTTCCACTCAGGCACTGTGAAAAATAAATTTTAATTAAAAGCTGCTAAAGGATCCTTCTTTCCTCCAGTGGAATATGTTCATGCATATATTTCCTCATTCAAAAATATTCTGACTAGGTGATAAATACTATCAGAAAGTGAGTATCCGGTCACCAATATTTGCACTAAAAACGTGATCCAAAGATTTACTGTCCCATACTAATAGCAGCACAGACACATTGAAGTGTTTTATGAAGTTACTGTGTGCTTTTTTTTAACAGCGAGTACAACTGAGGGAACCTGTTCTCTTGGTATCTATTTACTAAGGGATACCATGGCAAAATAATTTTTCCAATTAAATTATTCTTGATGGAGT